>NW_023495905.1:0-175414 GCF_904425465.1 Colossoma macropomum | reverse complement strand
AGATTATTATTATTAATATTATTATTATTAGCCTTTCCCACTGCTTTAACTATGTATAAAAACTATTAGTTTGGTTAAACATATTTGGAAGTAGACTGCGCCCAAAAGCAAATACCATTAAGATCATTATGTTACACTCAGTTTACAGGCAGGTAAACATCTGTTCTTTCTCCTGATCCAGTTTGCTCCTCACCAAGACAACACCTAGAATAGACAAATACCAGGAGAAACTGTTACTGCAATATATGAAAGTTTTCAGACTCACAAAATAATGTACTGAAAGCCAATCATAAACCATTCTAGAATCTGAACATATTTTTAAACCAGGCTAGAAATCTTAGAACTTTGGGGCCTTTCCTACACTTCACTGTACTGTACTGCTCGAATATCTAAAATTAAAGTCATGTTCTTTCTATATACCTTACATAATGCCAGCTTTGATGCAAAAGTATTAACATCTATATTAGATAGAAAATCCATGACTAAGGAAAAAGGAAACTGGAACAGGTTGTAGACAAAGCTTCAAAGAACCTGATCTTCCATCAGAGAAGCCCAGTTATTTGTTAGCCAGATTAGCACATGTACATCAGGTACATCAAGAACAGAGCCTAAAAAATTGCCTGTGACCCTTCTCACCCAGCATACCTCATGAATGAAAAGTGCTCAGTGGCAATGGCTGTGCTCGTAGATCTGCCTACTGACCAAACTGTATAGTGTTAAAATTACAATGACTTGATAGAATGTTATATGAAATAAACATAACATCTTAGTTTTTTTTTAAGAAAGTAGAAAGATGTGGTTGTGTAGTGTAATTGTTTTCCTAAAATACCATATTTAAACGCTGTATTATGGCAATTTATGAGATCCTTTTTTTTATTAGCTGTGTTTTGTGTCGTTTATTTTGTGGGTGGTGTCAGTAATATAAAAGCAAAAGTACAGTGTACTATATCTTTAAATGAAATGTGTAATATTTGTTAATGACAATGTGTATGTAAATGAAGTACTTCCACTTTTGTGCCACATTGCCATGTCCAGAAATGATTAGTATTATTGTTACTTTCTATTTTTATTATTATTGTTTGCATTAAGGATGATATTGGTAATATTTGGTTTAATTGATATTTTGGTTAGTTAACCACAAATCAGACATTTTTTCCCAGTTGTTAAACTTTTATGCTCAAATTTACACACAGTCTTACCAGACATGATTTTAATTGTGCAGATATGCCAAAGATGAAACTTATGAATAACAAACTGTCCATGAAATTTGCACGGACTCATACAGACAGTCAAACATTTTAGACTAATAAGATACAATTTCCAACAGTTGGGCTATTTAAAACACACCTAGTATTTCATATATCATAACATATAAATGTTAATTATCAATTTTCATACTATACTATGTAATTGTTTTGTCTGCAAAAAGAAACATGGCATTTCAGCATGTTCAAAAGTAGTGGTCTCTTATTTTAACTGGAGGGGTTTGGGGAAAAACACTTGATTGTGCAGCTTGACTAATGATGTTCAACTGGCTCTATAGGCCCACCTACACTTACCAATCACATCAAAGCCCCCCTACCCTAGCATCCTGTTGATGTTATAATCAGGTTGGTGGGTTGTTCTCTTTCAGCTTCCTCTGCCAACACTACAGCTTAAAAGGGCTTAAAAGGAATTGAAATAGGAATAGTGGCTTGTATTCAAAGCTATGTTGCTTCAAAGACATCCAGTCTGACACCACACCCTTCTTAGAGGCTTTTGGAGTGCTGTTGGAATGACAACCACTAACTCTTACCTCCAATACAAAATTCAATGTTCACTGTGGTGTTGCATTGTGAGTGTGTAAAAGCAACCACACTAGCTCTGTGAACCTGATTTTATGCATGTAAATTTGAGGTCACCACAGCTGCATGTGTTAGTGTGCCTGACTTCATTAAGATTCATTTTAAGGAGTAGCACTCTGAGGTGTGAAAAGAAATGAAAGTAACTATGTAAAGTGACAACCTGGAGCGATTTACTAACCTGAACTGCCTGCATGAACCTGATAAAAAAGTATTTTAACACCAAGATGCAGTTAATCTAATAACGACCACAGCACTGTACATAAGAAGAAGGTGTGCTATAACATTAAAGAGCAACAAACTGAAGAGAGAACGTTCCATCAGAGAATTACTCTCAATTAGATTTGTTATTAAAATTTTCTTTTTTCAGACTTCATGAAGAATTATGACCAAAATGGTCACAACATGCTGTGTGTGGACCTGTATGAACTGTATGTTACCATTTCCACTGCTCTAGCCAAATGGCAGATTGAAATATCGCATTACCCATATGTTACCCATATAAAAATCTAATATAAAATATTAGGCAATATACCTGATGTGTATGTATCTGATAGAGGTTGATCACAAATAGCAAAATATTGTTTATTTGTATTTATCCTAACGTAAGTGGTGTTTTTCTTGAAATGAAGGTTTACTTCAAAGATAAATTGATTTATATATCATTTTCTCAGGTAGGCTAAGACTTTCACACAATAATTATGCCATCTATAATTACATTATATGCAAATGAATCATTTACATGCCTTTATGACTATGAACACTCACTCATCACACTAATAAGGATAAATTTTATATTCTGGCTCCTGCCAAGTGACAGTAACATTGTCAGAACTCATGTCTGAATATACATGTACAAGAACATTTTATTTTGTGATTATTTTTGTGACATCTTAAACTTCATATTAGATAGACAGATAGCTAGATAAATAGATACATAGACAGAAAGCTTTATTCATCCCAGAAGGAAATTCTTCTATTGCAGCAGTACTAAGCACAGTAAAGAGCATAACACATAACAAGAGCAAAATGAACAGGAGCAAAGTATTGCCATACACTATTTACAGATATATAAAAAAGAAAGTAGAGATAAATAATAGAATAAAATATACTAGAACAATAAAAAGTAAGAGTAATGTGCAGTACAAAAATACAAAGTAATTGCATGAATACTATGCAGGAGACAGTGCAGTGTTGCCTGTCCTTCCAGTGAATGAGCTACTGACTATGAACTATAGCAATAAATGTTAACAGTTGCACAGTTTACCTTAACAATTTATGGATGCATAAATTGTGCAATGTGCAGTATTAGTGGACAAATAAAAAAAAATAAACAAAGTGATCCCAAGACAGAGCCAGCCTTCTTGAGCATCCCAAGACAGAGCCAGCCTTGATAGTTTGTTGAGCTTTTTTGCATCTCCCCCTCTGATGCTGCCTCCCTCAAGAAGGACACCCAGATATTTGGAGGTGTCTATCAGCTCAACGTTCTGACCCATGATGGTAACAGGACTGATCGTGGTCCACCACCATCTGCTTGGTCTTGGTCACATTGAGGATCAGGTGGTTCCTTGTACACCACTCAACAAAGCTTTTCACAAAGTTCATACACTCTCCTTCCTGCCCATCCCTACCACCACCCAACCACCACAGACTTATCAGAAAATTTCCGAAGGTGGCAGTGGTCCATCCTGTATTGGAAGTCCATCGTGTACAGGGTGAAGAGAAAGGGGGAGAGCACAGTTCCCTGAGGTGCTCCAGTGCTGCTGACCAGATAGTCTGACAGGCAGGTTCCCAACCTCACATACTGGGGTCTTCCAGACAGGTGGTCCAAGACCCATGCAATTATGTAGTTGTCCACCTGCATTTTCTCCATCTTCTCCCCTAGCATGAGAGGCTGGATGGTATTGAATGTACTTGAAAAGTCAAAGAAAGTCATTCTCACTATGGTGTTGTTCTGGTCCGAATGGGAATGTGCCTTCTGCAGTAGAAAAATAACAGCATCGTCCTCGCCAACCTGCTGTTGGTAAGCAAACTGCAAGGGGTCCAGGAAAGAGCTGACCTGAGGTCTGAGATATGACAACACTTGTCTCTCCAGGACTTTCATGACATGGGATGTAAGGGCCACTGGTATGTAGTCATTGAAAGAGGAGATAGATGACTTCTTTGGAACAGGAACCAGGCAGGATGTTTTCCACAGCACTGGCACAAACATAAACCTACATAAACATTTATAAAGGTTCCAAAAAGCATCAATTGTTATAAAGGCTGCTTTTGTCAACAATTTATTTGCAGTCTTCTGGAAGTACCTGGGTTGAAAAATGTGTCATGATCCACTCCAACCCTAGAAATTCATGCAACAGCCAATGTTAAAATGTTCAGAGTTCTATGATGTATTTTAAGAATTGCATGTGAAATGGACACTATTAGGAATAGGAGAACTGTGAACATGATATGACAGCGCTAAAACATCAGTTGTCATAACGTGCTTTGTTATTTCACCCAGAAAGTGATATGTTGTTACCTGATGCTGACATAAATCTGTAAACTGCCGTACGCATTATATCAACTTTGAACTAGACAGAACCAGACTTTATGACAACCAACACTTGTTGTGGTAAACCTTTATGTATATCTAATGTAAGTTAATGTCAGTCATGAGAGACTCGTGTAGGACTTGTGCGTCACCTAGCCTTAAATACTGCCTTTCAAGTGTTATTACATATAACCAACATATAACCAAAAAAATCATGATTGTCTTAAGATTAGCAGCTGAACAAAAGGCCTGCAAGGGTTAAGTATTTCAAATGCATTATTACTACTAAAGATTTATGAAGAAATCAAGTATGTCCACTCAACATCATCAAGACTATAAAAAATGCTATACCCATAGAAAAATATACCTGCTTTTCTTTTATGCCTGAAGTGACTCTCATCTATAACAATGAACTGCCTGCGTCCTCCAATGTGCTGTCCTTTCCTTCTTCTGAGTTTTTCCATTGACACCACACAAGCCTCTTTCACCTTTTTGGCCATTTTTGACAGAGTTGCTGACTTCCCTGCTATTTCATCAGCTATCATGTCGATTTGGTGTAAACGCAGATCTTGAGAAAACCTGTAGGCACATAATGGCATGGATAAGAATTATTTTTATGCCCAAGGTGTATTTAAGGTAAAAGATATTTAGAAAAGTCATGTTCAATTCCAGCACTAAATTACTATTCAATATAGAGATGGGCGATACGGCAAAAACATACTACCACAACACTTTATGAAGTTTATGATTTCTGACGTCTGATAAGTTGGAACAGAAAATGTAGTTTCACATTTAAAAAATGTGATCAAAAACTGTCTAATTATTTGTATTGAACATTTCACACTGGCTGCACTAAATCCAGTTAAACAGGACTAATGTTGCTCTCTTTGTAATAAGGAATGCAGTTGGAGAATATCTTAAAATACTGCAGTATCCATGTATGCTCAGAAAAGCATACTTTGACATATTGTGACATTATTTACTACAATAAATACTGTCATACTGCCCAACCCTAAATCGATGCTTCACACCTTGAAACGCATTTTAAGACATAAACAGCACGAAGGTATTTGATCAAAACTACTAATTACAAAAGCAAATACAAAATCCATTTTAGATCATATTTACTGTCTTTACTGTACTTTAATGGGTATTTATTAAGCTATATTTTTTTTTCTTCTGCCAACTGAATAACTTATCTTAGATAACCTAGCTTATCTTAAATTCTAAAACACGTAGTTAGCATCACTTTAAAATCAGTCTTAATGTTTTTGGTGTTATTTCTTATTTCATCCATTTCCTTTTGGGAGAACTGCAAGTTTGCCTTTAACTCACGTTTCTTTTGAGAGCGCGAGCGGCGTCCGCAACAAACTCAGTCAGCTCCATTGTAGAGCGCGAGCGGCGTCCGCAGCAAACCCAGTCAGCCTCGGTGTAGAGTGCAGTTTACACACTGCATTAACATGTGTTTTGTGTCTGGATCATACTGGATACATTTTCTCCCCAGTGTGACCAGATGAGATCCTATTTTACTTCCCGGAGTAAACACATCAATACGTGTTGCTTGCAGTTTACTGTTGTTTACTTTTTTTCCCCATTACGATATGAGTGGACAAGCTCGGCTTGGAAGCTTTCTTTGTCCTGGAGTGCATGAAGGCGCTTGGTTTGGGGAACTTCAGCCTCGCGTATCCTCCATCTTGTGTTTCCTTGTTGGTCCTCTCACTGTAGTCAGTATTTGGCAGACGCATTTTCACTTGCGTAATTGTTTACGGATAACGAAAACCCATTCTGTTCACACTTACGATTGTGGTTTCAGTGATCTGATCGTAATGCGATCACACTGCATCCTGGGGGTGTTTACACCTCGCTTTTCATGCTGTCAAGTGAAATCTGAACGTGAATCCGATCAGCAAAAATGCATGTTAATGTTAAGGCAAAGTGTAAACAGGCCCTATAGGATCATAAACAGAAAGTACAATAGTATATGGAAATGGCTTATACACTGCAAAAAAGATTAGCTAAAATACAAGAAATAAACACTGCATTTGAGGAGAAAATGACTTAAGACTTGTGAAATTATCTGTCCATGCAGCATAATTCTACTTCAAATTTAAAATGAGTTGGTTCCAGACTAGAAATAAGTAGGTTCTGATAAGTGTTTAAAGGTTCATAATAAGCAGAACATTGCTGTTTTTTAGACCAAGTTACTTGAGATCAGACTTTCTATACACTGAATGTCTGCAAATAATTCTCAATTTTTTTGCTTTCATTATTTTAGCACAGTGAAAAAATGAAGGCCAAGTAACAAGAAAATAAATCATTAATTTCAATAGAAGTTATTTGATATTAGTGGAATATGATCATGCTGTTATTTGAAACAAGTTGGCTAATCTTGAAATAGGTAAGACTAAACCCACCTTTCATTTAAAACTAGTCCTTAATCTCAGAGCATACTTCTTAAAACAGGAAGCTGATTTTACTGAAACCACAACCAGGCCTGCAAGTCAAATTTCCCTCAACGTTTATTCACAAGCGAGCAGTCTGAGACAGAGAGTGAGAGGGAGAAAGAGGGTGATGCCACCGGATCTTTGGAGAACAAAAAAAAGGTTAGGTGACACTTTATTTTGAGTGGTCCTTTTAGATAAAACAAACAATCAACAGACTCTCAGGAACATGTTGAAACATTTGTTAGGATTAGGTTTTGGGTTGAGGTTAAAGTTAGGGTTAAGGTTAGGGCCTGAGTGAGGTACTACTCCAAATAAAGTGTTACCAAAGGTTATACTGTTTGAACATCAGAGAGAAAAATATTTCTGAATTAAATAAAACTATCTCAGATAGCAGGAAGTGAAAAACCTCAGCGGAGGAAACAGAAGAAAAACTGGATGTCCTAGCCAGCCAAGTCAAGTACAGGTGCACAACAACAAATGACTGAAAGACAGTGCTAAGAGAAACATAGACATTAAATTTCTAAGAAGCTGGGGTCACTTAAGTTTGAGCAGTATTCTTTCCTTGTAGTTGAAGCATGTTGGGTCATTGCCATTGAATAATTTTTTTTTTTTTTAATATATCTTATGTATGATTGTTAAATCAAGCAACTGAATTTGAGTTTGTGTCACTGAATCTTAAAACATGTTTCAATGGCACAAATTGGTACTCTGTCTAATGTAGCTTGTTTTACCTGTGAATTAGCCAATTGAGACATAAAAGACATATTCATGATCAATTTAAGAACATATCATGATAGAAACTAATAAATAACTTATAAAACAAGTTAAGTAATCTCAAATTTCCACATTCTTAAATCTTGGCAAGCACAGAACGATTTGTAGTGTACTGCACTGAAAGAATGTTGTTAATGTCTATACACTGCATTCATTTCATATTTAATTGGACAGAGACACACATTTATTCATTTATTATCATTATTATTTTTTTGTATGTGTAGTGGAGAGCAGAGCAAACAGAGCAAAAAAAACATTTGAGTGAGCTTGATATGTTTTATACAAGCAACATCCACATCCCCACTTCAAATGGAAACAAGCTTTGCTTTGAGCACCTACCTTTTAGAACAATTCGGCTGAAAGTAGTGTGAGTGCAAATGTTACAACTCCCCACAAACATGGTTAATGTCTATTTTCTATTCTTTACCCACACAACACAAACAGAATCAATACTGAAGAGCTTTGCCACATCCTGCATAACTGTTGTTTTCTCAGAACTGGTGTGAGTCACTTCTCAGTTGATACCACATCCTTGTTTGAAATCTGTTAACAGTTTGTATGAGTGTTGCAAAGGTTCACCACTGTAGAAGACTACAGGCCACATTCATTAAACACAGATACCAGATCAATTTAAGTGAAAATAGTGTTGAATTAATGTTCCCAATTCAGCAACTGGTCAATATATTTGAGTAAAATATACTTAGTCAGATAGCCTAATTATTATTTAGCTGCTACTAGATGACTAGTCTGTATCAGTAGACATATTCCTTTGCTTAGCAAAAAATAGTAGGCTACCATGCACAAAACACTAAAACTAACACTAGACCAAGAGGGAGCAAGGTTAAGTGTTGTTGAAAATGGTAAGAAATAGTAAATCTAAAAAACAAAGTTTGGTGTACTATTTTGCCTTACAACACTCTGTATGTTCCTCTCTAAAATGAACTGATTTATACAAACACATTTTAGGCCAAACTCTTATGTCAAAACTATCGCAAAACAATGTCTCAGGCACTAGACAGTGTATTCATAATCATTTCATGTAATAACTTTCTGTGATGTAGCTTTTAGAGGCATTATTCACTTCAGGTGTCTGGTTCCTGTGACCACCACTGTGATCAATTCTAGAACAGCAATTTACTGTGAACAGTTTCTCTAGAACAGCACATTTGTGGAGACTCAAATGACTCAAAATGACATTGTTTACATCTTAACCATTTAACTGTAGTTTAACTATTTAACATAGTCCTATAATGTTATTTAGAATATGTATCATCGTATTAAGATTAGTGTTGGCAATCAAGATAAAGTTAACCAAGATAAAGTTTAGCTTACCTGACAGCTGACCTGTGCATGCCTGTTTTTGCCAGTTTTGACAGTGAGCTTTATCAGTTCACTTGACGGAAGAAGTAGTGCTTAGAGACAGTTGCTAAGCAGAGATTGGATGAATGTCATGTTAATAATTATTTTGCAAATAGTCACTCATTTGAAACTAAGCAAACTAAGCATAGTAAATACAGTTGCCCAGACTGTGGTGTGCAGCAGATTTACCTGCATTTACAGTTAATACTGTGTTGGCAGCGTAGAAGAACACACACTAATCACTGCACTTACAGGCAAATGCTCTTTTAATTGAACAGACAGCAAATAAAACCCACTAGTCTAGCGCTACTCAATGCAGCGATGATAGCGGGGAAGGTCACCAATAGCCATACCTATTAGCCATAACTTCACTTCATGATAGACACTAACTCCCACTGTAACTATCCCACAGCCCAGCACAATAAAGTGCAAATAACACATACACACATCTTAGACTACCATCAACAACTTAAACAATGTACCAACAGCAGCAAAAGTACCTTTTTGACTTGAGAGGCATGCTCACTTTGCATGGCTACAACACTTAAGCTCCTCACGGCCATGCGAGCCTGCAGCAGACGCCACAGTACATTTTATTTTTGAAGACAAACATTAACGACTTTCAATGACACACTCAATGTGCTGGAAAGAATGTTGAAACTGTTTGCTCTGCTTTAGCTCATCTGAAAAAGCAGCCTTCCCTCCCCCTCTAACGCCTCTTTCTCATTCGACGTAAACGTACCGATTTAACCCATAGTATTTAAAAAGTCTCTTAGCTTTTTAATGATCAGAATATTTCTGAATAATAATACATGTTTTTACATATACTCCCCTGTGTGCCACCATTGCTACCAGCACAGCATGCAGCTTTAAGGCACTTTAATATATTGAACCAGAGTTCAACAGCTCCAGACAACCTTACCTGGAATTTAATCAATTCCCAAATAAGCAAACTTTACCTTCAAAATGAATCCAGGCTATTTATAAAGTTCAAGTAGATTGAACTTGTTCAATCTGAATCAGAATCACTTTATTTCAATTGCACAAACAAGGAATTTGTCTGGGTGCGTGCACACACGTATGACAGGTAACTTATTAAACAGACCAAACAGTACACAGACTGTTAACATGTATTTCACTAAGGGAAAAATAAAATAAAATAGAATAAATAAAGAATTAAGTCATGTGCAGAAAGGAGCTAAAGAGATGTGTGGAAATCTGTATATATGCAGACATGAATGTCTTTACAAATGCATGTCTGAGTAGACATCAACTATAAAATACACTACAGAAGCTATAAATTACTTAATACCACAGAATGATATGAACATTTGTAAAAATGTAACTTATGTACAGTTGTTTAAATAAGCATTCTGTTAGAGGAGGTACTGTAATAGAATAAGGAGGTTTGTTCATTGATACTACAATGTTGGATATAATATTTAGATTTATACAGTTTTCCTTTTCATATAAAACTCAGGGTTTTGCTAAGAGATGAACCAAAATTTACTTTAAACAACCCTCTGCAGAGATGAACCAAGACTTACTTTAAATAACCCATTAATTCCATATCGTCTGAATTCATGTTAACTGTAATGTGCGCACAATCAAGAATTATGAAGTTGGCATGCATGGTAGCTTTTATTTGGAGTTGTGGCACTAACAACAAAATGTTTTAAATGCTAATAGCACTGAGTAGAGGTGGGGGGATAAATCGTGCGTGCACACTACATTAAAAGCTAGTGAAGGGGTCGCAACCCAAAGGTTAATAAGAGTCATTTTGTCCTTTCAATAAAAATCAAACCACACTGGGAGCCACAACATTGAGTCCATTTTACCATCTTGGCTGTACGTGCCTCAGTATGTGCTAATGTAGTAGTGTAGGCTAAAAATACAATGCAAACAAAAAACGCAGACTTACTTTGCTCTGCTTTAAGCTGTAGCGCAGCTGTAGCCGCTTTTCTTGCATCACCAGCAGGAAACTTTTCCACAAAAAGAGATTTTACAAAAACAGTTTTTGTAAAATGTCTCAATGTTCTACTTTTTACGAGGCCGAAGTCGCTTCTCGTTCACCAGCTTCTTGTTCGAATTGTCCTGTTCCACCTTAAATGGTGCCTGTGGTGCGAGAATGTAACTGCTGCACCATTTAAGGTGAATGGGAAAATTTAAACAAGAAGCTGGAGAACGAGAAACTGATTTAGGCTTCACGTTTTTTTAGTGTTTGACAGTTTCTCGTTGCAGATTAAACATACCAGGAAACCAGCTGGAGTGATTATGCTACTAGCTAGGTGCACTAGCAGTTATAGGCTAGTTTAAGACATTCACTGTTAAAACTGTGTTTGAACGATCAGCAGAGCTGTATTTTACTGCAAAGGAGGATTTTTATTTTTACCTAGAAATTTAATTCTGCTGTGGAGCCGCATGTCGCCGAACCCCTGAGCGAGTGTATGGAAGCACTTTGGCTTCTAGAGAGTTGATGGGGAAAACCATATTACATGTTTCCACCCATTTTCCACCCGGTTGTAGTTGCTGCCAACCAGAGGACCATCGATCAAGCGATGTCAGAGCTTCCACCAAACTCGGAAAGGATGAAGCAAACTACAAACTCAATCGCAACTTTTATTGCCAAGGATTTGTATCCGTACTCAGTCTTTGAGAACCAAGGCTTCCGCACTATGTTGCACACTTTGGAGCGAGATCAACGTCTCATCTCGAAGATGTTTTACTGACACAGTGACACCAAACCCCCCACCCCCCCTCCCGGACAATGAGACCAAAACTGAAGTTATAGAATCACTGCAGAAAATGGGCAGAATAGCTGTAACAGAGTTCTCTGGCTGTAATCTGCTGCATGGACACCCAACGCCACAGAATCTTATTTCACCATAACTGCGCATTTTATCACAGATGAGTGGCAGCCTGCGTCTCATGTGCTCCAAACAAGAGCAGTGAATAAGAGCCTTCCAGTTTACTTGGCACTCGCTTCCATTTGATTTATTAATAAAAGATATTAGAAGTAAATTCATTATGGATCATTACAAATAATTTGCTTTAAAAGTACCACAGAGTGAGAAAAAAGAAATCCTGTATAGAAAAAAGATGCATCGAGAGGAGCCTAGAGATTCCCACTCCTACCGCTGAGTGTCACGATGAAGACAGCTGTGCTTGTGGCGACGTCCACAGAGACAGGCGGGCCTGCGGCGACGTCCACAGAGACAGGCGGGCCTGCAACGGCAGGAAGGACTTCCTTAATCCATCCCAGCAAACTCGCTTTGTCCTTGTTTAGGTCTTGCATTCTGTCACAATGAAGGCATAGAGGCTGGACGCACGCGCGAGTTGCTTTTATTACAAAACCAAAAACTTGACAAAATCCAAAGGAGCAGAATAATGAAGGTCCACGAAAGAAACAAATCCATAAAGAAACAAAACAGAAAACAGGAAACAAAAACTAAGCAACAGAGAGAAAATGCAGGACAAAGACTAAACCAAACAAAGGGGTGTATATACACAGAGGGAAAACAAGGAACACCTGGGAAGAACAAGAGGGCGGAGCTACAGACTACAGATAGATAAACACAATTACAAGGGGGCAGGACCAGGCAGGAGACTAAACCAAAAAAACAACAAAGGCACATGGCTTAAACAGGGAAGACAAAACAGGACAAGATGTTAAACAGAGATCAAATTTATTATTTGACATAATAGCTATAGCTGCTAAAATCTAACCATAAGGCTAGAGGTAACGGTGCTACACAGACTATAGCAGAAGTGCATAATGCTGGTCCTGGAAATCTACTGTGCTGAGAGAATCCCTATCAGAGTATCTTAATATTAGAGCCAGGTGTGCTGGATCTGAACTCTCCAGACTGTTAGGTCAGTAAGCTTACATAGGAACAGTGACCTAAAATCTGGTGGGTACTCAGTTACACTGACTTGCTCCTGCATGGTAGGTAAATCTCTGTTTTTAACTCTCCTTTTCTCAGAACTGGCATGATTCTCAGACCCCTACTCAGTGGAGGCCACACCCCTTTTAGGATCGGTTTTGTAAGAGCTCATCTGCCCACACAGCATTATTTGCAGAGGAGTTGTGACAGTTCACGAGTGCTCTTCCATTCAGATCCGCGTTTACAGTGAGTATCCTAATCTTTGTTAGCATACACTGTATTCTGTGCTTTATTTCTCCTTTATTTCTATGTCTTCTCCTACCTGCTTTAGTTGAGATTTTTACAAACTTAAAAAATGGTTTCCACTACCTCTGTTGGTAATGGTTTCAGTTATTTTAATTTTTTTTTCTTTCCCAGAGTGGCAGTCTACAAATATACAAATGAGTAAAAGAGGTATGTCTTTAGACTCGCTAAAAATCTGAATGAACCCATTTTTTACACTGTTCATGTTGTATATGTGTGTTTTTTAACAGTGAAGGATTATTGAGTGGCACTTCTATTGTACAAATTCTTAGCTGTGGTCTGTGGTGCAGTTTGTCCCCCTCCATTTTTAGTAGATAATTACAGTAAATGGAAGGATATTATAAAATGGTAATGACACGATGTTTGAGCATGTTAGAACTTCACTATAGACATCAGTGTCTAAAAATCAGAATGAATCCACTTACACTGTTCAAAGGTTTCATGTTTGAAATTTGTAAAAAAAAAAAAAAAATTGATCTTTTTATTAACAGCAGATAAAAGGACACTTGAAGATGACAACATTTGTCCCCCGGGGACGACTAAAAAACAAAAAAGTCATTCTAGCTCTGAGAGGAGTGATGCTGGTAAGCTTTACATTTTGCTGCTGTTGTCAAATGCTGAATGTATTCCAAAGAAACAACATGATGGTGAAACCAGATACAGAAACATTTTTGTTCAATTTATTCAAAAAATCAAAATAGAAAAAAGAGACAAAATCTTGTTAACTATACAAAAGAAAATAAATCACCAGTCCAGTCTTGAGTCAGTTTATATAAGCACATCTTGGCACCTTTAGTCTATAATCTAAGACAGTGCTCAAATCTCAGGATATAAGGTTGTAATAGTGCTGTTGTGTCAACCACACTATCACAAAGAAAAATCATGAGTCAGGAACCTTTGCTAACATGTTGTAGACCTTTAACTTAAATGCTGTTAATCACAACAATATAGGTTTATGTATTTATCAATTTCGTTTACTTAGAAAAGTTATTTAATGTGTTGATTAGCTATTTTAAAAAAAAAATCACAATCAGCTAATGTCTCCTAGTGTGCTATTTCCAGCACACTATTTTTTAAAAATACATTTAAATACACAATAAAATATTCAATGTTCTGATGGACATTTGTAGCTTAATAAAATAATTGTTAATGGATAATGACAAATAGTTTCTGGTGTGGGAAATTTCAAAGGTGAATTACTGTACACATCATTTTAATGACTGTCAATTGTCTTTAAGGACATGTCAGCAGAGCCAGTTTAAAGTGTCACTATCTGATCTGCATCCTCTGCCCGATTTGTACTGTACATGCATAGACTAATGCATTAACTGGCACTACTCAGTTTGTATTGCACAAGTAATCGTTTAATGGCAGTGACAGATCTGTATCAATATGTTATATTCCCCATATTTTGCTACCACATTATGTTTCCTGCAAATGTTTATCAGTATAAACATCTAGTTTTAGGCTGTCTTCTCTATGTGAGTAGCTGTGCTGTGTACACAAAAGCATTCTTTATACCTATATAACTATAATAGGAGGACAAAGCTGTGCTAAAACGTGCTCTTATGCCAGATCAAAATGAAAAAATAATTGAGTGTGGTTGTGTGCTTAACTCTCACCTCTCCCTGTGCTCTACTTTGAACATTTTTTTGCTCACAGATAGACATAAAGAAAATGCTAAGAAGAATTAAACTCAGTGTGAGAATGTGATTTCCCAGTTTGTGATGCTGCTATACAATAATATACAGGAATTCATAATTTGTGAATATTACAGTCAGTCTTATGAAGCAGTCTAAGCATGCAGTGTACAGATGCACATTCAGTGTACAAATCAGGCAAATTTGCACAAAGAAAACAAATATTTTAGACAAGTGCAGTTGTCTACAAAAGGGATTTTAAAAATGATGAAGCATTTAAAAACTTCAATTTTGCATATGGTAACCCATTTGTTTTGGACTTTAAATGAATACATGGGAGCCAGGATATAGCCTCCAAGCTCCAGTGCTTTACTGAGCTGCACATTCATGCACTGAGTGAACAGGAGTGAAACTGTAAGGAAAAATAAGAATAACAATACACAGTGTGAGTAATGCTATTAGAGCTACAGCATGCTCAATAACACACAACAGTACAGGATGACTGGAGAAGGATACCGAATACAATGTTCTGCTGATTATGAAACTTACTTACTGTCAGCTTAACATTTAGTAGAATAAGCATTTTAAAGCTATGCAAACTGCATTGACAAATTACAAATACTTGTATATAAATGGCTTTAAGCTCCCCTTATATGGTTTAACACACATAAGGGACAAAGAATAGAGGCTAAGCTAACAATAGGAGTATATAAAAACAAGGCTACATAGTGCTTTTTAACAGACATGAGATTAAAGTGCAAAGGTGAACATCAACCAGAAATACTTGTAAAATATTAATCTTGGGTCTTTATGGTATCTTAAACACATACAGACTATGCTTTCGATGGGATAAACAAGACTGCAGCAGATTAACTTTAGACAGCAGAGTGTGGCTGCTGGAGTATCAGACTGAATTATTTCCTGCATTGCCGTTGCAAGGTAAAGACAAAGGCTGCCAAACTAAAAATCCTCTGTGCTATTTAATTTTAATTAAGGACAGAACAGGTATGTTGTAAAATTTGGGAAAGGGTGCTAGTTGTTGAATATCATGTGACCAGAATATAGAGAACATGCAGAAGAAGCCCCTCAGTTTTCTGTTATTATATTCCTGTTCTTGTGGTCTTATTCTTTTTGACAAATCCAGTATATTATAAAAATTGTGACAAAGATGGTCCTGTGCCAGCTTTAAGGGGACTTAAAAGGGAGCTGTACAAATAGCAAATTGGACAGGTGGATGAGTTTAAGGAGTCGCGAGAGGACTTTGAATCCAAACTTCTACAGTAACAGACACCCATACCTGAGTTTCACCACACTTCTACATTAACACAGACATCCATACCTGAGTTCTACCACACTTACACATTAACACAGACATCCATACCTGAGTTCTACCACACTTACACATTAACACAGACATCCATACCTAAGTTCTACCACACTTACACAGTAACACAGACATCCATACCTGAGTTTCACCACACTTCTACATTAACACAGACATCCATACCTGAGTTCTACCACACTTATACATTAACACAGACATTCATACCTGAGTTCTACCACATTTACACATTAACACAGACATCCATACCTGAGTTCTACCACACTTCTACATTAACACAGACATCCATACCTGAGTTCTACCACACTTATACATTAACACAGACATCCATACCTGAGTTCTACCACATTTACACATTAACACAGACGTCCATACCTGAGTTCTACCACACTTACACAGTAACACAGACATCCATACCTGAGTTCTACCACACTTACACAGTAACACAGACATCCATACCTGAGTTCTACCACACTTACACAGTAACACAGACATCCATACCTGAGTTCTACCACACTTACACAGTAACACAGACATCCACACCTGAGTTCTACCACACTTACACAGTAACACAGACATCCATACCTGAGTTTCACCACACTTCTACATTAACACAGACATCCATACCTGAGTTCTACCACACTTGTACAGTAACACAGACATCCATACCTGAGTTTCACCACACTTCTACATTAACACAGACATCCATACCTGAGTTCTACCACACTTACACAGTAACACAGACATCCATACCTGAGTTCTACCACACTTATACATTAACACAGACATCCATACCTGAGTTTCACCACACTTACACAGTAACACAGACATCCATACCTGAGTTTCACCACACTTATACATTAACACAGACATCCATACCTGAGTTCTACCACACTTGTACAGTAACACAGACATCCATACCTGAGTTCTACCACACTTACACTGTAACAGACATCCATACCTGAGATCTACCACACTTACACAGTAACACAAACATCCATACCTGAGTTCTACCACACTTATACAGTAACAGACATCCATATCTGAGGTCTACACACTTGTACAGTAGAACCTTTTCTCCATCCAATTCTTTCATGATGCAATGAACCCTTTAATCATGTTAAGGGCAATATTATTTATTGGTATACTTTGTACAAAAACAACATGTATCCAGACACAGGCTCTGCAATAAATGATGAACATAATATCCACACTTCTTTCTGTGATGCCTCTATGAGTTTTTCTCTCTATGAGATTTTTCTCTTGTCCCACTGCATAATGCACATCACTGACAGTGGACATTATAGTGACTCTCAGACTCTCTTGAGACTTTTTGCGTAATATATTGTTATGCGTAAATATGTATTTTGAATGACCAAATAATAAGAATCTAACACACCAAAACAACAGTTTGTGGATGGAAACAGTTTGAAGATGTTTATATTACAAAACATTACAATAAATTAAAAACTGTACAAATTTTAAAGTATTCTGTTATGACCCTGTGTAGGGTCAGGCCATAACAGAAAATAAGAATGGGCTCTCTCCCCAGACTTACTGCCAGACCAAACACCAGACACCACTGAAACCAGTAATCTGTAGGTTTATTCAGACTTTGTTAAAAGTATGCAAGTTTGCAAGAGGCTAAGCTGAAATAGGGGTAATGGCTTCAGGGACTATTGCATGCCAAAATAGCAAAACAACTAATAGTTAGAAATCTAACTGAACTATAAACAAAACAAACAAAAATACAGATGGCTACCCTAACCCCCTACATTAAAACTGGAGAAAAGATTACCAAACAAAATAGCACTCACGCCATACTTTCCCCAAAGTCACGTCTGATAAAGCGATAAATTAATATGTGAAACAAATTTAACAATGAAGGCCAAACGAAGCAGAGTGGAGTGAAGAGTGCTGGGTTGGTCTGAACAGGTGTTGTTCCAGGTCACATCAGAGGGGAGAGAGTCCTGAATGTCTCCTGAGATGGAAGCTTGGTGACCTTTTATACAGGAGGGTGTACCCGAGTGGCCAATCATGTACCTACAGATAGTACAACAACTGAAGGAACACACAAATGGCCCCAAACAGATACAAAGAAAGGTTATCATGACCAGGAGTTGTAACAGTACAAACCTTGTCTCACTGAGTCTTTTTTTATTACATATCTTTTTGTAGTGATCGATATTAACAGAGCCAAAGAAATTATGACAAGAACCGATACTCAACTCACTGAGCAATGCGAAAACCTCAGGAAGCTCATTCAATATGTCAGGTACAGTAGCCTTTATAATATAAATACACTAACATTGATATAAGCTGTGTACAATTAAGACAGTGTTTATTTTTCTTTTGTATTTCTATGCACAGGACAAACATCTCAGAATTGGATAAAGGAGGTGTAAAAAAGAAAACTACTGTTGGAGTGTTTGGCAAATCAGGGGCTGGGAAGAGCTCTCTGATAAACGCCATCCTGGGGGAAACAGATCTGTTACCATCAGGAACCTCTCATGCATGTACTTCAGTCATCATACAGATTGAAGCCAACCTAACAGACTCCAATTACACAGCTGAGATTGAATTCATCTCAAAAGAGGTACACAGGTTATACACACATGTTCTAATTACACAAATTCAATCTCACAAATTATTATTAAACAAAACATCTAGTAGATATTAAAGCAAGGGTTAAGCCAAACATCAAATATGCACAGTTTTCCCTTTCACCAAATACCTTCAGTTAGCCAAAGTATGCTTCTTTAGTTTTGTACTGGAGCTGGAAAGCTAGAGCAGTTAACAAGTAATGCATAAATCATCAAGTTGCATAAATTAAAATAGATAAAAGTACAAACAATTTATATCAGAAACTACATAAACAAGTCTATTTTGATCATTATTAACAAGTCGACACAGTAAGCATGAAATTTGCTCAATAATAATGGGTGGCTATAGGTTTTCGTTAGATTCATTAAATTTGTATAGTGCAAATCTTAAGAATGAATACCTCTGACGTGTCTTGGCTGATCTACATTTACATTAAAATGAAAATTGTGTACATTTAATTTCTGTCCAAACCATCACTTAAATATGTATGCCTTCTTAGACCATGAATAGCTTAAGAGATAACTTCAAGGGTTTTGAAGTTGGTATATTTAGATAAATTACATTAGTATAGTGCCTAGAAAAGACCACTGGCCACAGTAGATTGATGGAATATCACCTATTGGAATACCTCATCTTCTGTAGAAAGATGATGTTTTCTCAGTGTTAACAGTCCAGTCCAGTGGGTCATTTAAGTAGACTCCCAGGTACTTGTAGGCCTGAACCATCTCCACATACTTCACCCAAATGGTGACTGATTTCACAGGCCTTCTAACATGCCAGAAACCCACCACTAGTTCCCTACCTTGTTGATGTTAAGCTGCAGCTTGTTCTTACTGCTCCACAAGTCAGTTCTCCACCAGCCTCCTGTGCTCCGATTCATCTCATCTACTACAAACAAAGAGTCATCAGAAAACTGTGGCCTGTTGGTCAGATAATTATCATCCAGGTGACCGTAAGGGTGTCAACCTTATCTCCCAGTCAAAGAGGCAGGATAGGATTGAAAAAAATAGATCCTGACTATGGCTCCAGCTTTATCTAGTTGTGAGTAACCTCCATGGAGCATACAGATCAGAGTATCATCCACCCTTGTGTGTGTCGGGTAGGCAAACTGGCCAAACATGGCCAAGATTAAGAGCTGTTTAAGGGGAATTCCACAGATCTTTAAAAATTCTTTTTTTTTTTAATCATTTTCAGCATCACATTTTCACATATAAACAGTGTTTCAGCCTTGACTGCTTTTTGAGTGAGAAAAAATAAAAGGCAGTCAATTAGAACATATATATGATTTATGTCAGTTTTAAACTCAAAATAACAAAAATAACTTCTGACCTCTTCCTCAAAAAATCACTGCCCATTCTGTCCACTTATCTGCCAGCCACTTAATCTAGTCTGTAAGCCACTCAATGAAGTACTGCAGCAGTGGCTAGTCCCTTTGGCACAGCAGTAATGATCTGCCTATCCATTATATGAGTTCTACACAGACTTTGCACATAGACATGCAGTCATAATTCATTTTTACTTTACCATTTTCAACCTTTCTTTTTCCCTTATTATTAATAAAGAAGCTAGGAGGACAATCAGAGAGGTAGGAAAAAAATAATTCAAAGTTAAAGTGATGATTCATCGCTGATCTGACCAATAGAATCCAATTTTTTAGGCTCTGAAACCGTGCAAAAATGGTTCATATTACCCTCTACAGTCTGAGGTCTCTTTATCTAGATGCAGATACTGTAATGCAGCAATGTGGAAACAATGTAGGCCTTTAGCAAAATTCACAAGAAGGTGAGGAGTGTTGTGTTATTTATCAAGAGACATCAAATGTTGCAGACCAAAAAAAATCACAATGAAAAAGGGATGTGTGTCACCTGCCATGCAGAGAACTGTTATACTGTAACAAGGCAGAATAACTCAGACGCTCGCGGTTAAAAAAAAAAGAGAGTGAGGCTTTAATGTTTGAGTTGTAATCCAATATCGTGGTCCAAAAGCAGGCGAAGGTCAAATCCAGCAAAGGCAAGCAACACAAAAAGACAAACATAAGGCGAACAAAGTCCAAAGGGCAAAGGCAAAAGTCAAAAACAGCAAACAGAGTCGAAAACCGGAAAATCACAATAGACAGAAGAATATAACGCTCAGTAGCTCTTGGGAAAAGAAGCAATACCTCCCAATGAACTAGACTAAAAGCCCGGGCTTTATACTAAACTAATTATATGAGAACAGGTGAAATCAGTTAATACTCCGGTGACAGAAAGCGGTGATTGGAGCGAGATGGAGTCCCTAGAGACCTCAGAGCCTGAAGGATGCGTGACATATATGTCATACTGAATTTCTCTCTTGACCTTGCAGTGAGAACAGCTTTTAAGACTACAACTTCTAAATTGAAGCTCTTGCAAATCCAAAAGACTCATTCATGTAGAAGCTATAAGCCAGTAGATCACGGCTGTGTTCTTTTCCAGAATGTCTGCTGTAACCCATCATTAACCATATGTATTTTGCCATAAAGCTTGGACCAAACATTCTACTGATGTGCTCTGTTTCTAGTTTTAAGCTCTGTCCATGCCTTTTTGGAGGCTGTTGATTAAACTGTTTCTAATTAACATGTTATCCTAATCTTCAGGAATGGAAAGAAGAATTCAACACTCTTCAGAAGATTTTGTCGGAAGACAGTGAGGAGAGTGATGCAGTGTTCTCTACAGCATCTGACAAGATTAGAGCACTATATGGGGAGAATGGTCTTCCTAAAGCCTCAGAAAAAGATGGCTATTTGCCTGAAATTCCGGAGTTTCTCACATCCACAGTCAAAACAATAGCATGTCAAAATGTAAGTTGATGTGTTTTTGTCCATAGCTGAAGGAGTCAAAGACAACATTCTAAATGTGAATAGGGCACATCTTTTGTGTTTATGCCTGTTCATTTTGTGTTCAACATCAGGGCACAGATCTCAAGAAACAGATAAGGTGTTATGTACAGCATCTTGATTCAAGTCCTGGAGGATGTTATTGGCCGGTAGTGAAGAGTGTGACCATCAAGGTGCCTCACTGTAAAGAATTTCTAGAACACATTGTGTTAGTGGATCTTCCTGGAACTGGAGATTACAACAAGAGCAGAGATCAGATGTGGAGATCGGTAAAAACTGATTAATAGAAAATAACTAGCAGGAACTAATTTGCCCTTTAGAAGTGTACTGCAAAGCTGAATTGATGAGTTTGCGAACAAAAGCCCAAACTTAAAAACCTTAAAACTGTTGAGCTCAGACATAAGTTTTCTTATGGGTAGTTGCAGTGTTAAACAGTAATATTCTTATATTTTTATAGAAACTGAGAGAGTGTTCTACAGCGTGGATCATAAGTGAAATAAACCGTGCTGGGTCTGACAAGGAGACCTGGGAACTTGTTTCTAACAGTGTAGCAGACATGGCACAAGGTGGAGAGTGCCGCAGTATCTGCTTCATATGTACCAAGGCTGATGACATCAACCCAAAAGAGTACATGGAGTCAGTAACAATTTATGGTCCAACTATTTATAAACTTTTTATATTTTTACAGTTCATACAGCTGCAATGACATATTATAGCATGGCAGACAGATGGCTTGTCGGATGTCTATTGCAATGTGTGGCTTAATTGCATTAATTTAAATTGCAAATATATTAATATTATATTAATATATTCAATTATTAATTATATTATTAGTATAATATATTTGTGTATGGCTTTTTTATTTGTTAATGTAACACCCAGGACTGAAAGTCTCAAGGATGAAGACTTTCAGATCAGACCAGAGGTAATTTTGATGTAGTTAGAATTAGTTACAATATTTCCAGAAAAATCTTTTTAATTTAGTTAATGCAGGACATGAATAAATCTGCATGTCTTTATAGGATTCTCAATACAGCCGCAAGAAAAAGTCTGAATGCATACTGCACAGGAACAGGAAACTGAAGGAAATGGTGAAGAGAAATTTTACTCAAAAACGTACAATAAAGGTATATTCTTCTAGTTTCATTTAAAAAAAAGTATAAAAGCTGCAGACAACTCATTTTTGAAAAGGTTTTGAATACTGACATCATTTATAATTCTAAAAACATAAAAAATAATTAGTTTTTTTTTTATTTATCTCTCAAAGTAGTATCAGAATAGGGTATTATATTGTTACAGTTAGATACTCTGGAAGCATCATCAGGAAAGAGTAACTTGATCTCTCATTTGAGTTACAGGGTCTATCCCAAACCCCACACTTGCAATTTGTCATTTTTGTAAGTCCACAGCTAAGAAGTGCACACTAACTATCCCAGTCTTAATCTTTGTCACTGTGGTGGTTGCCAGTCCAGTTGCTACTCATGCAGGTCATGTTTCTGTCCCTATTTCAGGCACTATCCTTGTCCCATCACTTTTCCTATCCAAATCCACCCTGCCCCCCGATTTTTTTTCCATCCAAGCAGGAGCTGACCTTATCAATTGTTTGAAGACTGAAACCAAGTTATTAAACAAGTGGAATCAGGTGCCCTCCTGCTTAATTGGAATGAAAACTTGTAGCCACACGAAGCCCTTTGTGGATAAAATTGGCGACCATTGTATTACACCCTTAAAAATTTAACTGACCTTGATGTTCCCTTTGCAGTACAATCTCAATCACTGCAGTGCTCCACCACTGCACTGTGCTGCATCAATGTGAGCCACAACTTGGCCACAACTAGACTCATGGGGGATTAAGTGAAAATGACAAAAAGCTTGGTTTTGATCTGTTGTGATCTGGATCATGAGCTGGAGAATGTAGGGATAAGGAATTGAGAAGAGTTATGAGATGTGCCAAAGTAGTTGTTAACACTATTACTACTGAATCATCTGACCCATGTTAAGCGCAACAACATGTTAGACAGAAGAGTAATTACCTTGTTGAATGTGAGACAAAAGGAATATATTGCATGTGTCACAAATGAATGAATATAGGTTTTTATATATTGTAAAATTATAACATTGTCCACTGAATTCTAATAGACTTAACATTTAGGTCAAAAAGTTTGTTTTGTCGGGACAGCCTGGTGCTGGACATTTACAGAGAAAGGTGAGAAGCAGAGACTAAGGACAAAACGTGCAAAAAAGCATAATTGTGTGTGATTGGGTTCCTCATTTCACAACACATAGTCTTCACATTCCTGGGACTCATGGCTTAATCATTTGGGTAGAAACCTCCTGCAATAGTGAAAAGCAGCTTCAACCTATCTTAGGAATAAAATGAAAAAACAAAAAGCTTCATTCTCATTCAGTAATTTTACTCTTTGTGTCCTCCATTAGAGACACTTCAACTGTGATGATGACTTCCTTTCTGTGTTCACTGTGACTTCTCAAGAATTCCACAAGGAAGATCCAATCCTGACACATGAGCAAACAGGTTCAGAATAAAATATGAACATAGTAACATATAATAATAATAAAGTAAAAAATAACTGCTAAACACCTGTAGTAATAATAATTGCTCAGCATGACATTCTTTTGTCTGGCCTTATGTAGAGATACCTTTGCTGAGGGACCTCCTGAAAATGTACAACAACAGTCACAAAAATGAAATGGCAAGGCAGTACATCTCTGGGGCACATGGAATCCTGTCCCTAATTCAAGGTTTCAAGGCAACCAACAATGACATGGTATGTCACATCACTCATAATACCAATTTATAATAATGATGCTGTTTCCCTACCAATATGATACTAACTTACTGTATCTTCAGATACAGCACTAAAGTAATTAAATGTACAATATATTACTATATTTGCTGAAAATACTGGAAGACAAAAAAAAAGGTTGGCCTATGCAAAAGTTACAGCATATTTAATATTTTATGTTTTAGTTTTCAAATGTTAAACTATTAACATATGTAAACATATGTAAGTTTGTTTCCTGTATGAGATGTGTTCGCTTATTTTCACTTAGAAAATCAACAGAACATGTAATTTGACCAAGGCTTTTCAAACTTTTGAATACAACTAGCTGATGAGGCTCAAAACCTCGGCTGCCAGAGGCAGGTGCAGAGTCCAAGAAGTCGGAGGGCCAAGCAGATTGGCCGGCTGGGTGGAAGCAACTGAGGCAGAACTAGCCAGGGAAACTGAAGCAGTGAGAATAGACCTCATTTAGATGTCAGGTGGAATGATTCAGTAAAAGAAGCAGGCATACAACAAAAAAAGTTCTGCGTTTTACGGCAAAACACACAAGAGAGCGGAGTGACACTGGAGTCTCACAGCTGGTGCAAAAACTTTGTCAGATACAGGAAATTTAAAAAGACATTAGATTAGGTGGCGTTTCAGGCATGGTCCTGCCCCAAACTTTATTTCATTACTACATTTTATAAGAGCAGAAATATACTCAGCATTTGTGGGCAACATTAGCACCATGATACTCGATATAATGCTTTGGTTTTTATAACATAAATGAGAGCAGACTAGAAGTGCTTTAATCTCACTTGGCTTGCCCACTGCCACATCCTTCAAAAACACAACACGTAATACACACAAAAGAACAATTCTACCATTATAAATGGTCTTTAATTAGTGTAAGTAAGCTTGTGATAAAAAGTTAATACAGACCATTTGCTAGAATCCAAACAGTCCCATGATTCAGGCACTGTAGGCCCTACCATGAAAACTACAGCCAAAAGTGCTCAAAGATACTCAAAATGTCTTTGTACATGGCTACATATAATGTTAATAGCAACACAGTTTAATAACTGCCATATTTACTGCAGATGATATTTACACATATTCAATTAGTATTTTAGTGTGAACTTATATGCTCCAACACTCTCTGCAGACATTGCAAACAAAATAAAATAAAAACACACTAATACAGATAATAAACAAGTCCCTAACAATTGCCTCTGAAGTAAAAAGATTAGAGAAAACAGAAGTTTAAGAATCACTAGTCAAGCTGTAAGGCTGAAAGAAAGGTCTATCTGAGACTAAGGAAAATATTTAAAGAAGTAAAAGAAGTCATATAAATGCATAAATTACAAAAAGGCAACAAAATAATGTCTAAGTGTTTGGATCTCCTGGTGAGGACTCTTAAAACTGACCTATTTGCTGTATTTTCATTTTTCGTGCTCTTAGTTGTCATTGGCTGTGGAGGAATCAATTTAGACTGAGTCGCTGACATGAAACACTACTAGAATTACACTTAACGGAAGGCGGTAAGCTTGGCCACATTCACTGTCTAACTTTATGTGTGCTCTATGGAAGCATATGAGTAGCAAGATTAAAATGAAAATGAAATATTCGAAATGGCAATGTATTCTTATGTAATATAATTTAAATCTTCCACTCATGTATGCTATTTTGGGCTCAGAAAGAAAATTCAGTTTTACCATTTTAATTTGCCATCTTGTATACTAGTATTGATATATCAATTACAAATTTAGACACTTTAGACACTTTACAGAGATTTGGACACTTTACAGATAAACTATGTATTTAATTTATTTAATTAAAGTAATTCAGTAATGGGTTAAACGTGTTTGATAGACTATACCAGGAATGTATCAGTCATACTGCATTGAGGTGGAACTTAGTGCTGAAAATTTCCATATATACGCAGTGAGCAGTGAGACAAGTGAGATGTTTCTCTACTGATATTTCATTAAAATTTGTAAGTAAATTCCTGCTGAAAACCTCTTAATCAGTCATATCAAGCTGTATCTTGGGTCAACTTCACAAGGCAGATTTAAATCAGTGATTGGTAGGGTGAGATATAATGGTTTAAGGTAATAGAAATTACTGTCACTAAATACTACTGTGTCAGGTTGTTCTGCGTAGTTCTCTGGTGTAGCCTTGTCTATCTCAGTCTCAAACCTAAAGGACTGTATTGTATTATTAGGGTCTGCTGTCACTGCAGCAGTTACTGATGATTTATGGTCTCCAGCAGCTTAAACAATGACTTTAGAAGCTGAAGAACCAACTCTGGCAATTTCATTATTCAAAGTCAGTCATAGTAGTCTGTTATTATAACACTTAACTGTCATCCACCAGTGATGTCACATGACACATCTAAAATTTCCAGAGACATCAGCCTTTTCTGTTCATTTTTTATTGTTAATTTGTCCATTTTATAGCCAAACAAGCACATTTGTCAACTTAACTCACATTCACATCTCTTCAGTAGCAAAAAATTATATGAAATATTCAGGGAGGTCCATTACCTGTTGCGTTAGCTTTAAAGGGGAACTCCACCAATTTTTCAAAATTTATGAAGAGTCTGATACCTCTAAAAGCTCCCTCCCATAAAGTTATTACATGAAACAGTTATGAATATGTTGCCTGAGACATTGTCTAAAACATTGTTTTACGGTAGTTTTGTGATAAAGTTTTGGTTTAGAACATATTTACCATTACAATGTTACGTAAATCTCAGAAGACACATGTAGGTTCACTGGTGGTTTGGATAGTAAACAAAATGGCTATATTTGCATTTTTGACATTGGGACTCCTGGTTCCTATCACCACCACTGTAAAGAAATCTGAGTCTGTAAGGTTTTCTGTAAATGAACTGTTTCACATCAAATTGATCTGAAAGACTGTTATAAATTTGAAAAATTTGTGAAATTCCCCTTTTATTCCCTTACATTTATTCCCTTTCCCATTAGAATTACAGACTGAGAATAATATTTTACTAAAGTTATGACAATAACTTAATATTTTACAGTTCGCCTACAGTTACTCTAAGGACTTCAGAATCAAACATAAAATTTCTAATAGATTATTAGATCTCTTCTGACATTCCCTAGGGGCGGCGTGGTGGCACAGTGAGTCTGTCACCTCACAGCAAAAAGGGACTGGGTTTGATTCCCAGCTGGGTGACCAGGGTCCTTTCTTTGTGGAGTTTGCATGTTCTCCCCGTGTCTGCATGGGTTTCCTCCGGGTTCTCCCGTTTCCTCGCACAGTCCAAAGACATGCAGTCAGACTAACTGGACATGCTAAATTGCCCCTAGGTTTGAATGTGTGTGTGTGTGTGTGTGTGTGTGGATGTATATGTCTGTCTGTCTGCCCTGCAATGGACTAGTGACCTGTCCAGGGTGTTTCCTGCCTTCCGCCCAATGACTGCTGGGATAGGCTCCAGCACCCACCGCAACCCAGAAGGATAAGCAGTTTAGAAAGTGTGTGTGTGTGTGAGACATTCCATTGACTGACACGCTAAGGAGCATCAACATCATGCAAAAAAAATGAATAAACAGCACTGTGTGAAAATAATATGCGTCAAGTTCATTTCTATCCCACCTAAACAAAAAGTACAATGTACAGCAAAAACACTGAACCAAAATGTATATAATACAATTGTTTTGTAATAACCTTTATACTTTAGATGGAAGAGAATGCCAAACTACATGAGAACTTAAAGAAAAATCTTCAAAATGAACTTAAAAACTTGAAAGACTGCTGTGCCAAAATCAGCTGGACTCTGGAACAGTGTCTATCACAAGGAGCAGCAGAATCTAAAAACAACTGTGTTGCGACTGCAACAAAAATAGTAAAACCGGTAAATGGATTTCTTATTATTTACAAATTACACCATTCATAACAATGTTTAGATATGCTATTAAATTCTTTTAATTCTTCAAAAGAACATAGATGGTCGAGGATTTCATCGAATACTGTCAGCATTGTGTGAGAATAATGGATTCTACAGAACTAAGAACGGCGAAATACTAGATCTCAATACGAGCCTGATCAAATACATGAAACAACATATTAATCAAGCATTCCGTGACTTTTTCCCGTGAGTATAACTTTTATCTGTATATAAATTATTTACTGTATTCATTTATCACAAAAGTTACAAATATCTAGAGCAGCAGTGCCTTAGAAACTAGAAGCTTTAAGTTATGAGTCATTAGGAATTTCCTCTTATTTGGGTGAAATGTTATTTTGTCTTACTCTGATGCGGAAAATGATAGCTATATCTTTATATACACAGTTCAAACTTTGATGACTGGATTCTTGAGGGAAAATGAACCTACTCATTGACACAAAAAAAAACTTCCATGGTTCTAGAAAAGAATCAGGAAATTAATTACAGATACAGATGCTTCTCTGAAAATGGCTCTTATGTCTGAATTATGCACTGATTAGATGTGATAATATTCAGTCATTTACTATACCACATTATTTCACACGCAGAGTAACATTTATCATGGATAATCTGAAATGCTGCCATCGCAATTTAGTGTCACCAGTTTCTCATTATCTGACTACACAAGTGCATGTAATGAATTACTGACAAAATCAGATTTTTTGCAGTTACACTGTGTGTCTGGCAAAAACTGTTTTTTTTTGTTTTTTTTTTAAGGGTACAGGTATTCAATTGTTTGTGTTTTGACAGCGCATGTTTTTCTTTAATTTCTTATTGTTTGACATTGCACAGGTTATACTAACGATAAGTAGAGTATCTTCTGTCATCTTTATTTATTTTTTGGATTTTTACCCAATTCTCTCCCCAATTTAGTCGTTTCCAATTCCACACGCTAGTAAGGACTCCCCCAATCACACGATAGTACCGACGCTACGAGGGTGAAGGCAGCACAGGCTTCCTCCGAGACCTGTGAAGCGCCACCGCATCTTTTCGAACTGCCGATTACGCAACGTCATTGGACAGCTGAACACGCTCGGAGGAAAGCGCCAACCGCCAGATCTGCTACGTCAGCTAACAGACACCTGCGCTGACTAGCATCGCGTTGAGTGATGGGGGGAGAAGGAGGGGCCATCCTACCCACCCAGAGAGAGCGAGGCCAATTGTGCTTTCTTGGATGGCTGTAGCATCACCATAGATCGAACTCGCGATCGGGAGCCCCTGTCATCCTTTTAAACTATCCTTAAATGACCATTTTAGGCATCTTTCTCCCTTTAAATTTAGTAGAAGCTTTAGCATTAGGACAGCAGAAAAATGAACTTATTTAAATTTATAGATACGTGTCTTGTATACAAGTTCCCTTACAATCTGGCTCCTCATCCACTTACTGCCTTTATTAAGCAGAAAACAATTGACAAATTTATTAGATCACTGGCAAGAGGAGATGTTGTGAGGGCGCCCTTTGGACAGTAAGCCAGTCAGCTTTAGAACAGTAATGTTTTATATGCAAGAACAGTAAGAACAGTTTATGCTTGGAATGAGCGGCATAAACATGAAAGAGAATTCGACCTATGTGACATAGTTTTGTAAACTGTTTAACAGCCGGCTTGTACGGCTGCATGTCTTTTATGTGTTACATTACTTTATGTATTCAGACGGGGTTAGTTTTCCATAGGTGGGGTAATATCAGTTTACCACAGGACGTCTGCAATGATCATGAGCAATGTGCACAGGATAAGAAATCTTGGTCCAAACGACAGAGACAGGAGTGGCTACTCAATTTACGTGCTGCCTTCACTCCAGAAAAGAGTAGGAAAGATGTTAAAACAATTAACTTAGCCATTATTTCATTTACTCTACCCATTGACCCTTCCCTGCATAAAATCCAACTTTTTTATGTATCTTTTACATGTTCTGAGTTGTACGTGAGACAGGACAATAATGTAACACATCGGCTTGACTTTAGCCACAGAAAACACAGAGGCTGAAGTCAGCTTCCTATTCGCCAACTTCTTGTTCAAATCTTTCCGTTCCACCTTAAATGGTGCAGCAGTTACATTCTCGTGCTTCAGTGTGCCAACACACTAGAGGCTGACAAAGCGAAACGGAGAAACGGAGCCCTCCAATGTACTTCAGTTGGGACGCTGCGTCAGCTGTCGGACTAAACACGTGTCTGTATGCCGTGAAAAGACGCATCATATAGCATCAAAAAGTTCAAACCATTTCAACTTTTGCTGCAACGCATTCTGATGTGGAGGCACGTCAACCAATAGAAACGTGCAGGCAGACGACGGATGAAAGTCCAAGATGGTAGTAGCGACGCTATGTCCTCTTTTCCTGTTCTACATGACTTCTTTGCCTTCGTGGCTGTTGTCAGCTTGGCTCTGTATGTGGTCATCGCCAAGTTTTCTTTCGATGGCCCATATTTCTTTGTTTCTGGTCCAAATGTTTTGTTTCCCGCTGATTATTGAACTGTACAAACTCCTCCCCGCTCCAGCCTTGTACACGCCTTCTAGACGGACAAGATCTGCATGCGTATGCGTCTACCGCTCCATCTTTGTGTTGTTTAGTGTGTAGGCACCCTCAGGCGTTATAATAACTGCTGCACCACTTAAAGTGAAACGGAAAAATTTGAACAAGTAGCTGACTTCAGCTTCGTCAGAGAACACAAGTAAACGTTTCTTTGAGTGTCTCCATATTTAAGAAACTCCTTTTCCACACATGATAACATTTTACCAACGGGATTAATACAACCTGAGGTATTTTTTATGGCTCGTTTTATGGAAGGTAAAGGCATAGAATTGGCGCATACACAGAAATGTTTACTAATTTGCATTATCTCTGTAAATCTAAACTGAAGTAAATGACAATACCCAATGAACATCTGTAGAGGAATTAATTGTGTTCATTGTAAAGTATTATACACACAAACTGTATACATCAACAACAACCATATTATTAGCTATTAGAGACACCTAACTTAAAATCCACAATACGTACCCAATTACAGTCCTCAGCTTGTGTATTGATATGAACAATATATGAGCCAGTCCCTACCCCATTAATCACTAGTCAGTTTCTGACTAGTGATGAGAAGTTTGATTTATTTTACTGAACTGGTTCTTTCAAATAGTTCATTTCAATGAATCAGAAGTCTGATTCAACCAATTCATGTAACATGCTAACATTATATTCTGCGCTCATTGAAGCAGGCTGACCAGGTCAGCAGACAACGTCCTTTTTTCTTGTCACTTTAGTCTCTCTCTTTTGGTTTTTGCGTTGTTGTAGTATAATCACCTACATCCATACATAGGTTTAACAACAATCTGACTTCTTTTTTCCTATCGTCTTCTCTTGCTCTTGCTGTGGAATTGTAAGAAAAGCGAGGTGCAAACAGCCACAAGAACACAACAAAAGATTCTGTAACCAAATACAGAGGATATAGCTATATGGATTTTTATTCATAGCTGTTATAAATATTATGTTTGTGTTGTCTCATATTCAAAAAATGATTACTATCCACTTTCAATGCCAGTGTTATTTTGTTGTAGAGTCCAGGGGAAAGTAACTGAGAAGCAAGCACTGCAAGCTAGCATTGATGCATTCACCATCGTCGAAAAGAATCTGATCACAAAATATGAAAGTTCTCCAGTGCTCAGTCACATGCTGAAATTCCTTCAAACCGAGGTGAATAGGATTACTGTCTACTAATATGTGTCCATATGTGATCTACATTATAGCTACCACAACCAGCCATATAATAATTTCACACAGTCAGTTTTTAAATCTGCTCTTACATTGATATTCAGCCATTATGCTCACGTACTATTTAACTCTTTGAAAATGTTCTATGAAATATGATGGCACACTTGTGCATTACCTGTGTTACAGAATTCTTTCTCCACTTTGTTTAGCAGTTTGCAAGCAGTGCTGATACTTCAATGGCAACAAAATGTCTGGTTTAGCTATTCTTCTTTCGCAAATGCTCTTTTCTAGTTTGGAAATGCATTCTTCCACACATTAATTGCAATTGTATACCTCTTTTACCTTCAATGTGAGAAATGTGTAACAATTCACTCTTTACACTCTGCTGTGAAATTGGGAAAGTTTTCAGGTTTACAAATATGTTACGGCATATTATTAAGTTTTTCATGGGCATCCCTGGCATAGCTACTGTTGCTAGGCTATTGAGGTCCAACTGGGTGAACCAATTTGCTACAGCACCACCCTGAGTGCTGCATGTCTAGTTAATTAAGAATGTCACAGACAGAAGCTTGTTGATTGTGTGTACAGCAGCTGAACAATAAGCTTTTCCTGAATTTGTATTTCAGTTTTGATTTTGAGACATTCAGGGGGTCCAACAGGTTAATATGGGTGTCCCAGACTCCCCAGGACACTTATTACACTTAAAATGTCTTTTAGCTTGTTTTCATTCTCTAATGTAAACAGGAAATGAAACTGAAGGCAATGCTTAAACAAGAAATTGTTGAGCAAAAAAAGAAAATGTATGAATCTCTTTCTGAGTCCATTACAGCCACAATGCTGCCCTGCTATCAGAGTAAGTTACTGCTTGTGATATTCCTTAAGCATTTCATTTTAATTTAATCTTAACACAGAAAAGTGAACACTGTACTGTATTAGGGGCTGCCGCCATATATGGTAAGGGCTCTATGAAGAGGAAGCAGGAAATTCTGTTGGACCACATAGAATCATCAAAGAGTGAAATGTTCCAGAAGGCAAGGACAGAGATGCTTGACAAGCTGCATGGAACACTGGTTTGTATTTTCCCAATTAGTGTAAATAAACAGCTATTCAGGTACAAATAAAATGCTATTTCTTAGCAAATCATTATGTTCATATATTCTCTTCAAAAGAATTACACAGTGAAGGAGATAGAAACAAGACTCACCGAGTCAATGAAGTATTCACTTCTTAATGCAAGAACCCTGCCTTATACGGGTAAGTTATTCTGAAAGCTAGGCACAGGGTCATCTCTTGTACTGTTATGACCATAGCAATTATTTACAGAAATACTTTTTAATGCTACACATTTATAAAAGAAGTGTATTAAATATAATTTCTTCTGCATTGTAGATGTTTCCAAGGACATGAAAGAATTGAAGAGATTATCCACTCAATACTGAGATCATTTGTCTACAGAGGAAGTGTTTGAATATTTTGTGGAAATTTAATTTAGCTCCACTAGTGCCTCCTACTCTGCTAATGTAATGCATTAGTATGAGTTCAGTATGTTGTCAAGTCAGTCAATGTTAGTCGGCTCTGTATACCAAATATTTTGATATTTCTAATCTCACATTTTTTTTCTTGGTTTGAGGTCTCTCATCCTGAAATACTGCTATTTTGACATATAAAACATCTTTCTTAGAAATGAACACACACTCTTCAATGAAAATCTGTATTTTAACTACTGATTTAAAGTTAGGTCTTAAAAAATGTGTTGTTTGAAAAGTAGCCAGACCTACATCTATCTCTATATTTGTCTTTTGTTATTATTTCAGTAATGTATATCCTTGTTTGTAGGTGATTTGTCTTTATCTTTGTTTAACAATTTATACATTCAGATAATTGATATTCAGGTTATATCAGGCTATTAATAAAGATTTCTTGTTGATAGATTCTTGTTAAGCTGCTTTGTAAATCACTGGTAAAATAGAGATGAAATAGCTATAAATTCTGACATTTTACAAACTACTTGCAATTAGCATTTTGTTGTATCTTATAACTGCCATCTGCCACTTCCTTTTTTTGCCTCATTTGAATTTTTACAAAAGCTGCATAGCATTGGCATATACCTATCTTATTTAAAGCCACACTATGTAACATTTGGAGATTTAGAGACCTCTCTGGTAGAAATGTGTAATTGCATGCAACATGTGGAAGAACATTTTATAACATGGGTGGGCTTCAGACCCTGTTTCAGGCTTTACAGGTCGTAAGGGCACTGTATTTTAGCAGGATTATTCTTCTGTCTCAGTAATGCTACTTTTAATTTAATAAAAATAACTTGCATATTACTTGTTACTTGCTTTAACTGGGATTTATTTGGGAATGAAATAAAGCAGATTTAATCTCTCAGATTGAGAACCAAAGAGTGAAGAGTTTTACAGTGTAAGTGTAGGGTACTCATTAGTAAAGATCTGAATCCAAAAGTAAAATGAGTAGTGTGTCGAAAAAAGTTTTTTTAACAGATGATTAACTTATGGTGTGTACAATATGGGAAGCAGTTAGGATTAGGCTGCACTTGGCTGCACATTTGAAATGTGGAGAAAAAAGACCTCTAGTACTGATTAATTAAAGCATTGGTAACACTTTCTATGAATCAGGTATCCATAATACCTTATAAATGCATTCATAAAGCTCTATAAAGCATTTATAATAGAGCATGCCTTCACTCTATCTTCAAATCTTCAAAATGATCAGCTCTATGAAGTAATCCATGTTAACATAAGCACATACCAACTTCTAAAGCACTATAAGTGCTCTTCACAGACTTTAAGTAAAGTAAGATTCCCCTAAGAAGGTCAAACAGAATAACAGAATCACCAGTTTGTACTTAAACAATGATTCATTTATTGGCAAAAAAAACTTTTACATCAAAAAGGCAATGATGTATATGTATGGAAAGAATTCCCTGTATTCCTTCATTTTTTCCAAACAAATTGAACTCTGCTTTTCCAGTAAAACAGATTCTTTGATGTTAGATTCTAAACAAATCTTTATAGACTTTTCCTTAATATAACAAAAGCTCTGTCATTCAAAACAAAAGAAACTTAAACAAACAATCTCGATGCCATTTACTGTATCCAAAATGTAAAATTTCCACAAACATAAAAAATTAGATATACAAATACTTTACTCAATAGCCTAATGAGCATTAGACAGCTTGGACAACATTTCTTTAAGTCTGATATTTTTAAAATAAAATTAACTTCACAAAACAAGTTTTCAAGAATTTAAGAAAATCTGAAAAATCTTCCCCCTCAAAAAGAACAAATTTCTTTTGAACTGAACAACATTTTTACCGCTGAACTACACCTCAGTGAGTCATAGGTAACAGTTCTCCACATGCTTTCATCTTTCCTTAATTTTGTCAGTTGTGGCCTCTCGACACCTGTCCACAAACGTGGACAATTTCTCTACTTTAGAATTCCATGGGGGAAGAGCCTGAAAGACACCTGGTGCTGGTAGGGCAAGCTCAGCAATAGGTGAGGTCCTGGAGAAGGTATTGCGGTCCACTCCCACTTTTTGGAAAGACCTCTTCATTGACCCAACTTGGTTAAAAGCTTGTATGGCATGCTTGTAACACAGTTTTACTCCACGAATGTGATGTGGCAACAGCATACAGACGCTCACGGATGTAAAAAACGACAAGGTTTAATATAGTCAGGCAAACAAAGCAAAAAGGGCAGAGCTGAAGTCAGGGTCAAAAACAGGCAACAGTACAAAAGGATCAGGCAAAAAAACAAAGTCGAGGTGATCAAAATGGAGGTCAGCAAAACGGAATACAGGCAGTCTGGGAAATGAAGTCCGTATCCTTGTCAGAGTTCGCTGAATGCGTGACAACGAACAGTTTTTGCTATAGAAAAGAAGTAATGCAAAGAAAAAAAAGAATATCTGAATTGTAGAGGGTTTTGCAATTTTAATGTTATTATTGCTAGAACCTTAGACAAGGGTGTGGGGTAACCCGGATTTATTTGAAGTCTACAGACCAGGTCAAGAGAGGGAAACATTCGCACCAAGAATGCTTCAATAAAAGGGAATTTATTGGTTAAGTATCAAACAACTTTTGGTCTACATTCAACGATGAACAACAGAAAATAAAACTGAATAAAATACTATATGGGTGGATATGGGTATTACAAGTTATCTTATTAAATAAATTGGCGTCAGGGCCCTGACTGCAAATTGAGGGAACCAGCTTACATTGGAGTCGAGGGGCTGACTTTAGGAGGGGTCGTCTCAGGAAAGGCTCGATCGAACGCTGGAGCTCACGCGTTGGTTCATCTTGTTGCTGGTCATGGATGCTGCATCTCCATGCGGGCACGCACCTTTCCGTCAGTGACTGGGCGGAGGCTTCTCGTGGATGTTTGAGGGTGGAGCTTGGGCAGCCTTTCAATGGTCAATCTGCTCACAGATTAGTGCGTGGCTCTGGGGGCGATGCCGAGTCTCTGTGGCGTCAGAACCGCTCCCACTCCACTGGTGAGGTTTAGATCGCAATCAGGGTTCTGAGGCTGGTGATACTAATTTAACTAACTAACTACCTTTGGCAAAGTCAAAAACATGAACTAAGTTACAAAAACAAAGGTTTCAGATCTGAAATTTTAGCGTTCTAATACTTCTAACCCGTCTTTCTGACGCAGGCCGGCACAAACTTAGAAATAGCTATCTTCTTGTTGAGAACGCAGGACTCTGAATTCACTAAAATCACTGTGCACACAGGTTTTGTTCGGCTTTAGGCCCTACCCTTTGGAGGCAGAGCCAGAGTGCTGATAGGTTCTCCTCATCTAACGATTAATTAGCTATTCATTGTTTCAAACTCTGACTGGTGGTGCATAATTTTAGGAGCGCCTACCCCACAATCACTGCCTTCTTTGTTTCAGTTAGTTTTAAAACAAAGGGAAAACATTATTCTAACATCAAATCGGTTTAACTTTCAAAATCAAGGAATGAACAGCTAGGACATTCAGGTATGTTTAGAAGAGAGAGTTTAACCCTTCTTACCTGATACACAACACATGTTAAAGGACACAGGCAACATTTGCCTGTGATCTGAATATGACTGGTTACAAACAGGGTCGTTACCCAATGCATGAAGAAATAAAATCAACAACGAAAGGGAAAGAAATAAAAGAAAGAAAAGAAAAGAAAACCACATTCAGGATACATATTTGTCAATTATTTAAACTCACTACAATGAAATGGTTGTCTCTGTCTGTTATCAAAGTTATACACTACGTATTTCTAGCACTTAATAGTAGAAAAAGATACAGGTTTTAGGTAACACACATAACAATAAGACTAATAAACAAGTAGTATTGCATACAGATTATATAAATGTTGATAATCAAGCCGGCAACACAACAAGTTTTCTTGGGTTCTTTATAAGCACATGTCCTTACAGTGGTGTGTTGTGTCTCATTCTCACCACTTGGGCGTGTTGTGGCTCCATATCTAAATTGTCAATAAAATCTAAAAAGGATAACTTTGTTATAGATTCTCATAACAACCTCGTTTTGGGGGTCTCCAGACTTCTTGAAATGAACCCTGTTAAATGGTGGCAAATTGGTGTTGATGCACACTTTAGAAACTTGATTTCCTGTAATTCAAAAGTTTAGTTAAAGCCTGCAGCTGGATTCCAGACACGGATTTATGGCTGCCTGGTATGCCTTTTGGGGCAGAAGGTTGATAACCTCCCACGATGTACATGCTTGGTCCAGGGTAGCTTCCTTTTAAGCTGTAAAGCTTGTTAGACAAGTTAATCCTGTTTATGGCTTTTACCTCAGACTTTGTGGAGCCACAGCTTTTAGTTTGGGTGATGTGGAGAGTTCTTGTAAACAAGAGTGACTTTGGTTCAACCAGATGGTGTTGTTCAGTACATAGGGTTTAAATGATCTGCACATCATTGCATTTTGTTTTTATTTACATTTTGCACAGCATCCCAACTTTTTTTGGAAAAGGGGTTGTAGTTTCTAGTTTAGCCAGCATATGGGCTGCACTGTGTTATTTCTCCTAAAAAACAGTCACACGTTCAATGCTGTCTCTCTATTATTCACCAACGTCACAGTAATACTGTTTAGACAAGTAATCATCAACATCAGTGCACAAAGGTAATAAGAGTAATGTGACATAAATGGAATGTCATTATGCTAGTAGTGAATTATGCTGCCAGTCAAAAATGATAGAAACGGACACTTAAACAGAAGTTAGGACACCACTGGGGTCGTCTTAAAAGTTAGGACAGAATTTAGGAAATTTTCTCTTGTTAGGATGTTTCTGTAATCTTGTTTTCTTATCTGGAGTTAATGAATATGATTATGAACTTAAGAACTGTTGTACTGTAATAGCTTCTGTCCTAAATCTAGTCCTAACTGAAGTTGTCATGGTGACTAAACAGATACGATTTCAGAGTTAAGAAGTCACAATGTTTACAGCGCAAATACAGCCATCTTATTTGATAATTTATTATGTCGTATTATTTTCCCAAACAACCAGTGAATCTCTGTGTGTCCTCTGAGCATTTATATTTAATGTTGATGCAAAGAATGTTAGAATTATTTGCTCTGAAAAAGCAGCCTCCCTCCCTCACTAATGCCTCTTCCTCATTCAACATACATTTTCACATGTACTTCCCTGTGTACCACTATTGCTACCAGCAAAGCATGTAGCTTTAAGACCCTTTAATATATTGGACTCAAAATGAACCGTATCTGGGATTTCAGCTATTCCAAACAAGCAAACATTACCTTCAAAATAAATCCAGGCTATTTATAAAGTTGTAAAGTTAAACATGCTCAATCTTATCAATGATATTACCATATAGGATATAATATTTACATTGATATAATTTTCCTTATTATAGAATACTCCAGGTTGTGCTACAGAAATGATCCATATTTTACTTTAAATAACCCAATATCACTGATATCACTGTGATCAAATTGAAATAAGTATTATTGAAATAATAGCTTTAGCTGCTATAATCTAACTTTAAGCCTAGAGGTAACAGTACTGATCAACCACCCAGCACAGTATAGCTCTGAGCTTAATCTAACACAAGTAATCCAGATAGTGAAGGCCTTCAGGAGAGTCATTCTATGGAAACCTCCATTTTTGTGTTCCCAGCCTTTACAGGTTTATTGCACTTGAAAAACATGTTAGGTTACTAACAAGTTACTATTTATGTATAATTTAAAATAAAATAATGAGTTATTTTAACAATTATACATTCAATTTAGCAATATTGTTTTTTTCAATCAAATAGAATTCCAAGCACCACATAAGTGCTAAATCCTCACAGTCATGTGTAAAGGGTGAGTACCATATTTTGAGGTAACGTACTTTTATACTATTTTATATAAATATATACATATAATGAAAGTTGTGGTCCCCAGGAGTTGTGTCACCGGTGTTACTGCATAACAAAAAATCTCTCATTTTAAAATAAAATTCACACTGATGACATCACTTGACTTCCTTCCTTTTACCTATTTTCTGAGGATCTATGAAAAAAGCACATGGTAAGTCTACTGTGTCTTTTCAGTCATCAGAAATTTTCTCATTTAGCTCATGATTTCATATGAAGCTTTTAGTTGTAGTCACTTGTATGACCTACTTTATTCTTAAGTAATTGTGAAAAAATACAATACAAATGTATTAAATTACATGTTTAGTAGATATACCATGATTGACAACATGTGCTTTGACGCTCTGTAGCAGCCATTTTGTAAAATGGTGTTACTGTCTCTGGTGTTACATTTGTTGTGTCTCATTCTCACCACTTGGGCGTGTTGTGGCTCCATATCTAAATTGTCAATAAAATCTAAAAAGGATAACTTTGTTATAGATTCTCATAACAACCTCGTTTTGGGGGTCTCCAGACTTCTTGAAATGAACCCTGTTGAATGGTGGCAAATTGGTGTTGATGCACACTTTAGAAACTTGATTTCCTGTAATTCAAAAGTTTAGTTAAGGCCTGCAGCTGGATTCCAGGCATGGATTTATGGCTGCCTGGTATGCCTTTTGGGGCAGAAGGTTGATAACCTCCCACGATGTACATGCTTGGTCCAGGGTAGCTTCCTACCCTGGACCAGTTTAAGCTGTAAAACTTGTCAGACAAGTTGATCCTGTTTATGGCTTTTACCTCAGACTTTGTGGAGCCACAGCTTATAGTTTGGGTAATGTGGAGAGTTCTTGTAAACAAGAGTGACTTTGGTTCAACCAGATGGTGTTGTTCAGTACATAGGGTTTAAATGATCTGCACATCATTGCATTTTGTTTTTATTTACATTTTGCACAGCATCCCAACTTTTTTTGGAAAAGGGGTTGTAGTTTCTAGTTTAGCCAGCATATGGGCTGCACTGTGTTATTTCTCCTAAAAAACAGTCACACGTTCAATGCTGTCTCTCTATTATTCACCAACGTCACAGTAATACTGTTTAGACAAGTAATCATCAACATCAATGCACAAAGGTAATAAGTCTAATGTGACATAAATGGAATGTCATTATGCTAGTAGTGAATTATGCTGCCAGTCAAAAATGATAGAAACGGACACTTAAACAGAAGTTAGGACACCACTGGGGTCGTCTTAAAAGTTAGGACAGAATTTAGGAAATTTTCTCTTGTTAGGATGTTTCTGTAATCTTGTTTTCTTATCTGGAGTTAATGAATATGATTATGAACTTAAGAACTGTTGTACTGTAATAGCTTCTGTCCTAAATCTAGTCCTAACTGAAGTTGTCATGGTGACTGAACAGATACAATTTCAGAGTTAAGAAGCCACAATGTTTACAGCGCAAATACAGCCATCTTATTTGATCATTTATTATGTCGTATTATTTTCCCAAACAACCAGTGACTCTCTGTGTGTCCTCTGAGCGTTTATATGTAATGTTGATGCAAAGAATGTTAGAATTATTTGCTCTGAAAAAGCAGCCTCCCTCCCTCACTAATGCCTCTTCCTCATTCAACATACATTTTCACATGTACTTCCCTGTGTACCACTATTGCTACCAGCAAAGCATGTAGCTTTAAGACCCTTTAATATATTGGACTCAAAATGAACCGTATCTGGGATTTCAGCTATTCCAAACAAGCAAACATTACCTTCAAAATAAATCCAGGCTATTTATAAAGTTGTAAAGTTAAACATGCTCAATCTTATCAATGATATTACCATATAGGATATAATATTTACATTGATATAATTTTCCTTATTATAGAATACTCCAGGTTGTGCTACAGAAATGATCCATATTTTACTTTAAATAACCCAATATCACTGATATCACTGTGATCAAATTGAAATAAGTATTATTGAAATAATAGCTTTAGCTGCTATAATCTAACCTTAAGCCTAGAGGTAACAGTACTGATCAACCACCCAGCACAGTATAGCTCTGAGCTTAATCTAACACAAGTAATCCAGATAGTGAAGGCCTTCAGGAGAGTCATTCTATGGAAATCTCCATTTTTGTGTTTCCAGCCTTTACAGGTATATTGCACTTGAAAAACATGTTGGGTTACTAACAAGTTACTATTTATGTATAAGTTAAAATAAAACAATGAGTTATTTTCATAATTATACATTCAATTTAGCAATATTGTTTTTTTCAATCATATAGAATTCCAAGCACCACATAAGTGCTCATCCTCACAGTCATGTGTAAAGGATGAGTACCATATTTTGAGGTAATGTATTTTTATGCTATTTTATATATATATATAAAATAGTATAAAAAATTATATGTATATATATACATATAATGAAAGTTGTGGTCCCCAGGAGTTGTGTCACTGGTGTTACTGCATAACAAAAAATCTCTTATTTTAAAATAAAATTCACACTGATGACATCACTTGACTTCCTTTTACCTATTTTCTGAGGATCTATGAAAAAAGCACATGGTAAGTCTACTGTGTCTTTTCAGTCATCAGAAATTTTCATTTAGCTCATGATTTCATATGAAGCTTTTAGTTGTAGTCACTTGTATGACCTACTTTATTCTTAAGTAATTGTGAAAAAATACAATACAAATGTATTAAATTACACGTTTTAGTAAATATACCATGATTGACAACATGTGCTTTGATGCTCTGTAGCAGCCATTTTGTAAAATGGTGTTACTGTCTCTGGTGTTACGTTTCTTATCTGTGACACCAGTGACAATCAGTAACACCAGTGACTCCTGTGCATAGATGAACTTTATTCAAAGCTGTTTGTTGAGTTCTTTTGCATAAAATAACATACAGCTTTCATAATAACTTTTCTTTATTATTGTTAATCCTCTTTTGGTCAGTTGTAGCTAAATTGAATGCAGCTGAGAAACAGCAACTTCACAAATAGCATAGGGATGGTGATCCTGAATGCAGAGCAGAATACTTGCAGAAAAGGAGACAGGGCTATGCCAGAGACTTTGACACAAAAAGAGGAAGAGAATAAGTGATTCAAGGTCAAAGACAGCTGAACATAAGATATGATCTCTTTGTTATTGTTTTTCTTATGCTGCTGCATTTTATATGAGTTGTAGAGGATGTATTGTTTTCTTAGGAAGTCCAGTAAGAAAAGCATTACAGTAGTCAAGTCTTTAGCGACTGTGTTTACCTGAGGGATAAAACAGAGCTCAGAGTCTAAGATCACATCCAGGTTTCGTACTTCAGGTTTGGCATATCAAGCTAAAGAGCTGAACTTCTCATAAAGCAGCTTTCTCTGAGTTTTAGTACCAACGATTATTTCAGCTTTTTCATGATTTAGTTGTAGTGAATTTTGTGACATCCACTAAAAAATATCTGACACACAGCTGGTTAGTCTGTCTACAGAGTCTTGATCTTCAGAAGGAAGGGAAATTTCCACCTAGAGGAAACATGTACAAAGAGAAAAGCAAAGGCCCTAAAACTTAACCTCGAGGGACTCCACAAGAAATGTTACATTTTTTGATGAATGATTTCCCATTGAAACCATGAGCTGTCTATTACCTAAATATGATTTAACCCATTCTAAAACTGTGCCTGAGAGGCCGACCCAGCATTCAAGATGGTGGATTAGAATCTTTTGATCAATGGTATCAAAAGCTGCACGAAGATGTAATAATACCAGAACAGAAGGATTTTGTGCATCGGCGCTGAGCCTGAGGTCATTCACAACATGAACCAATGCTGTCTCAGTACTACAGTACACTACTACAGACTTAGTAGAGATCACACCCCTTTTAGGATCAGTTTTATATGAGCTCTCCTACCCACACAGCATTATTTGTAGAGGACTTAAAAAAGGAAGGTTTGAAATTGATCTAACCATGCTTCATGAAATGAAAAATGGGGACAGTTCCAGTTTACCCTAATCATAACCTAGTAACATAGCATGACAAATTGTAGTGGACAAGTACAGTTTAGACAGTGTACTTTGATGGGCAGTTTTAGTTGCTTTCTAATGGAGTTATGTGTTTTTAAACCATTGTTTATGAGTTATGTTGTTTGTGCTTTTATTGAGTATCAATGATTGCCTTTGATTTTATGCCAAATGTAACAATTTAGTCTCACTTAAATTTGAGGGATCTTTGGTCTTCTGTATGTCAGTGGTGTTTCATTGTGTCACTGGTGTTACTGTGTGTTTTTTCTGTCACACTGAATAAAATGTATCACATTTGACATGATAATAATTTCATATTAATTGACTTTTGCTACACTCCAAAGTTCAGATTTAAGGCATTTCATCATTGCTTGTTTAGAACTGTGTTACAGCAAATACATGGTTGTAAAAGTGAACAAACATCATTCAGTCAGATTTTTAACAAACCTAATTAAAATAAATGAAAGGATAATCTACTGGTTTGTTGCATTATCATTATTCTTCTGTAACTCTGACTACATGTGCTGAAGAGATTGAGAAAGATTATTTCATAAAAGCCGTTAATAATGCCAAAGGAGTAAGGTAACACCAGTGACAGAAAGACGGTACACGCAATCTTTAAATAAATGCACAAAAAAGGTAAAAAATGATTAAGATGTCATTTATGTGTATTTAGACAGCCAATAGGTTATGTGTTCACATAGTCTAGGTTTAAATGTTAAAAAAAGAAATATATTTTAAGACGTCTTACCATTCCAAAAGTGGACGTTTCTGTAGAATGACCCAGGAGCATCTGAATATTAGAGCAAGGTGTCCAGACTGGTAGCTTGGTTAGCTTACATAGGAACAGTGACCTGGTGGGTTGCAACATTGGACACTATACAAAACAACTTTAATATTAAACAGGGAAAATCTAAAATGTAAAGTTAAATTACATAATATGACCAATAGATGATGAGGTGTAACAGACTCCCTTAACTTTACTCCCAACCTGCACAACGTTGACTGTATTCTAGCAAACATTTGCAGCTAACTTTTGTTGACCTTATTGGGTAGCTTGTCATGAGATCCTTAACTTACCTTTGTGATCGAGCAGGTATTTCACAAAGAGAAGTTCGCAGCCCTTGTGAACCTCACTCCTCTCTGAAAATGAAAACTGCTCCACCAAACAAACACCATGTTTCATGGAAAAACGAGGTAAATTCCTTATTAATGATGCAAAAATAAGTGAGTCCTCTACACCAGAGACATTGTAAAGAAAAACTTGCTTGACATTCTTAATCATAAACGCTGCCACCACACAACATATTGAATGTGTCATGCATCCCTCCGGCCTCAACTCGCACAGGGACTCCATTTCCCAGAACCCCTTGGGAGATCATGTGACTGTTGAACCTCCTCTTTCAACAATTATCGCTCCAGTTCTCCCAAATACTACCTTGTTACACCTGTTTTGCCTGTCTTATGACCATCCTAGTTTAGTATATAAGCTCAGGCTTTAGAGTAGTATAGTTGTGAGGTATTGTTTCTCTTGTAGAACTAATGAGCATTTACTCTGTGTTATCAGTTGCCATTTTCGTGTTCTGGACTCTTTTTTCTGGATTTCTTGTCATTGCCTTTTTGTCTTTGCCCTTATGGTTATGTTTGCACTCTTTTGCCCTTTTGTTATTTCAGATTTGACTTACACCTGTACTACGACTACGATTCTTGCCGATCCCTTTTCAATTAAAGCCTCATCTATTTTTTTTTTTTTTCGCAAGCGTCTGACTGGGTCAGTCAGGTTAAAGAATGTGAAATTAAATAATGAATATTTGCTCACAGTGTAGAGTTTTAGCTTTAATTTAAAAGTATTTACATTTAAATTTGGTGAATGGTGTAAGAATTACACAATTTGCATACCTTACACTCTGTTTTTAGGGGCTCAAAAGTAATTGGACAAACCAACATAATGATAAATTCACTTGTCATTTTTAACACTTGCTCTGCCAGGTCTTTACAGCAGTTGTTATCAGTTCCTGCATGGTCTTAGGGCATTTTACCTTTGCTTTGGCTATAGTAAGTGAAATGCATGCTCGATCAGATTGGGGTCAGGTGACTGCTATTGCAGAATATTCCACTTCTTTACTTTTACAATGTCTTGGGCTGCTTTCGCAGTATGCTTCAGGTTGTTGTCCATCTGTACTGTCAAATGACATCCAGTGAGTTTTTAAGGAATTTGGCTAAATCTGAGCAAATAAAAGAGCCCTATACACTTCAGAATTCATCCTGCTGCTTTTGTCAGCATTGATCTCAACAATAAATATGAGGGAACCAGTTCTATTGGCAACCAAATTAATTTGGGGGGTTTTATTCACCAGGTAAAGAATGTTCTGTCATCTACCACAGTTGTTTTTTTATAGTCTTCTGGGTCTTTTGGATTTTCTGAGTTCACAAGAGCATTCTTTCTTTTTAATAATGTACGAAATAGTTGATTTCACCCCACCTAATGCTTTTGCTATCTCTCTGATCTCTCTACAGGACATCCTGTAGTAGTTATGAACCTATTTCTGGTTTGCTAAATCCATAGGTCTAGATGTTAATGCAACTGTTGAAACATTATTAATAAAGCAATGGGCTGTTACTAGGATTATGAAGTCACTGTCTTCTTTAGAAAACCTTCATATGTGATAAAATCACTTGCTAGTGAATAACATAACATCCAACAACAAAGTTCATAATTCAACAGCCTACACAAACTTATTTCTTCTCCACAGACAATAAGTGCCCCAGTAAGTGCCAGCCTGCTGCAAGACCCACAGTGGATCCTGCAGCCAGACACTAATGTTAAAGGTTGACTGTGTCATTTGCGTTGGTCAAGCCAGAAATGTAGCTACCAGCTATTAGAATGTAATGGAAATGGAAATAAATAAAGTCTTCTTTATAGCGCTTATTTTTTGACCCCACTCTGTTTCTGAGGGATGCTCTGAAATTGGTCCTTTGAGATGAAGGTAATATTAGCAAATCTAAACACCATAAATGTCACATCAATTACAATCATTCTAAAATCAGGTAGGTACTTTGAGTTACACTGACTTTAGTCTGCACAGTGGTCAAAATGTGTGTTGTAGGTTGATGCCCTTTTTACCTCTCCTTTTCTCAGAAATGAAAGTTCTGCCAGGGAGCCTCCAATGCTACATCACTCAATATTCTGACCAATCACAAGCTTCCACCTGTCTTTAAAATGACTCGACTTACACATTTGCTTTGCTATAGATTGCTGACGTTTTGTCGTTCTCCTCCTTTCTCCCCCCGCCACCTGTTTGGTCCTTGTCTAGTTACCCAGGGGGTAGGCTCCACCCCTGCTGTCCCTATACGGCAGAATCTGCGAGGGTCTACACGGTATAAGACCTGGGCTGACGACAGGAACTCCACTAAGGACCTTACTTACAAAAAAGTATCTATTAAATTGTCAAATCCTATTTAGATTCAAATTTTCTTCCTTCACACTCGTCTCTGGAGTCTTTCTGGTAGAACCAGGAAGATTCTCAGACTCCTACTCAGCAGAGATCACACCTCTTTTAAGATCAGTTTTATATGAGCTCTCCTACCTGCACAGCATTATTTGTAGAGGAGTTGCAACAGTTCACAACTGCTCTTCCAGTCAGAACAGCAATTACAGCGAGTATCCTATTCATGACGAATCTGTTAAAATGTGTTCTTATCACTGCTTATTTTTATTTGTTTTGGTTTCCTTTTCCTTCTTTTTATTTGTTCAGGTTTCTGTCTTTTCATTTGTTTTGGTTCCTATAATCTTTTACTTTTCCCAACCAAAAAAATCCCTGGCAATCTTTTTAATGTGAATGATATGCTCAGAATCCTTTATGCGTCTCCTCCTGCCTGCCTATAATTTTTATTTTGTCTTTGCACAATTTGATGAAATAATGGTTTCCAGTGGCTATGTTGGAAGTAACTTACATTATTTTAGTTATTTTTCTTCCTCAGAGTGACACTCTGCAAATATTCAAACGAGTAAACAAGGTATGTGTTCAGAGTCTCTAAACTCTGAATGAATCTATTTTTACACTCTACAAATGTTTCATGTTTGAAGGGTTTTTTATTTATTTATTTAATTGTTTTTCTTAACAGCAGAAAAAAAGGACCTGTGGAGATGGCAACATTTCTACTCCACCTGGGACGGCTAAAAAACAAAAAAGGTGTTCCAGCCCTGAGAGGAGAGGTGCTGGTAGGCTTTACATTTTGCTGTTGCTGTCAAATGCTAAATATAATATTCTGCTTGATAACTAGAAATATGGACGTGAAGAGTGGACTTCTTTGTTGTGAAATTAGGTGCAGAAACATTTTTTTTTTCAATTTGTCTACAGACATTAAAAAAAGAGACCCGCGAAAAAAATGCAAACACTTGTTAACTATAAAAAAGCCAAAATGTCACATCAATCCAAGTCAGTCTTGTCTCTTGTCTGTAAACTTATTCAGTGCTCAAATCTTGGGTTATGAGGTTGTAACAGTGCTGTTGTGTCTATCCACACTATCACAAACAAAATGATGAGTCAGGGCCCTCAGTTCGCATTTTGTGGATACTGCACAGATGTAATCACTCTTAGAGCAGCACTACATACGATTTTTGTTAAAACTGAAAGAAGTAGAATGACTGAGTCAAGAGAAAAAAAGGCCAAAATATGGTGTGTGTGTGTGCGCTGCTGTGAGTCGCCTTGTAAAGCCTGAAATAGTAATTTTAAAGTCAGAAGCGTTGGGTCAGATTTTGTGGGAGTTTTTCAGACCACATCATACTTCACATATTAACATCACACACACAGAGTCAAAATGAACTGATCTGATCTGACTAGGTGGTTAGGACAACATTTATATTGATGAAGATATAATGACAATAGTAGATAATTTGCTCACATACTCCAAAGACACATCCTTCACCAGGTTTTGAGTTCTCTTGGAATACTTTTTTAAGCACAATAATCAAATTTATTTGCTCAGGCAAGTGGTCCGAAGCAAAACCAACATTGCAAAATGTTCTCCAAAAAAATTCTTAAAACACACTATAAGGTCTCCTGCATCACTTCCTATTTGGTCTCTACACTACAACACCACTATGGATCTGCTAAGATTTCTATTTTTTCTTATTTTGTGCATACAATTAGTGTGTTCCATTCTGAAGGCAGCTGCCTAACTAGTCACTGCCTTCGAAGGCAGCTCTCTTGTTGGGCAGCATTTTAACCGAAAAGTAACCTTAGTAGGCATCGCATTCGGGACGGAGCTTCAGAGCCATCATACGTCACAACTCTCACTGCGCTGTTCACGTTTTATCTGTTTACTCGCAGTCGCTCGTTAGTTTACACTCACCTCCGACTAAAGGGGGATCATCTCAGTGTAAAAGGACGGCTCTAAATCTGCAGCAGCTGTTTTCCAACACTGACACTGTTGTATAGATTTGTATAAGACGAACAGGCTGATTTAGGCAGTCATATCTATCATTATATACTCGACTCAGCAGCCCAGATAAATACAGATAATCGTGACTATTCACGTTAGTTTATAAATCATTTCAATTCATTCCGTCCTCATCCACATTAATGAACCTGCTTTATTTCTAACACACAAAGGATAAACAGTGATATTATGTGTAATTTTGTACAAAATGCACTCCAAAAAGGGATCCCACGCAATATGTTAAGCAGCTAATATGCATTTTATTTTATTTGATTTATGAGCTGCTATTCTGAAATTTAGCCGTCAACATTCACCTCACACTTTTGTGACTATGGTAAGTAAAGAAATACAAGACAAGCAGAGCAGCAAAAATAAACATCTGTAGTATATAGTTAAAAAAAAGTTAAAGTGTTTTTCATCGTTCAGGAAGATCGTCAGTCTGTGGCGCTGGTCCCGCTGTGTTTCCCCCAAAATACTCTCGGAAGTCCAGCTGCTTTCGGTCATTCAGCGCAGTTTTCTCCCTGTGACCGCTCCTCTTCCTCAGCCCCTCAGACAGCAGCTCCCCGCCGCTGTAACGTTCATTCCTGAGGACAGAAAAATCCCTAAATACCGACGCTAAACGAAGCTAAACGCTACTAAACAGTGAACAGCCAGTATTTAAACTGGACTCTCTTGTTTTGAAGAGCTGGCGCGTTTACACAGTTAGCCCGCTAGCTAAGCTAACTACCGCTGCTTACCGAGCTAACGAGCTACAAACGCAGCCTGTCATAAGCGAACCGCCTTAGATAAGCGAACCGCCAGAATTTCACCACAGGAACAATTTATAGAGATATACAAACACAAATATGTTCAATACTTTTACACAAATACAACAATTAATCGAAAAAGTAAAGACAGAAGTGAAGAAATAACTCACATTTTAAACTCCTCGGTCGGCAAAAAACGGCCGCTTCGTCCGCCATGTTAATCAGACCAGAGCGATGGAGCTCTCGGCCGGTGAACAGTATTGCGGGATCGCCTTCGCTGATAAGGACACAAGCGATGCTGCCTTCAGATTTGGTCAAAATAAGGCACCTTAGAAGGCAGCTGCCTTATGCCGCCTTCCGAATGGGACAGCACTTTTCTCGGGAGCGCGCAAATGCTGCCTTAGAATGCTGCCTACTTAGACAGCTGCCTTCTGATTGGAACGCACCAAATATTTTGTACTGTAGTTGTCACATTCATAATGTGTCAACATCATATTACTTTAACTGTAAGATTTGCAGTTAAGAATGAAAATGTAGATGTTGCTAGCAGCTGATGAAAAACATGATGGCTCCCATTTACCCAGTAATATTTGTGTATTGTGTAATATAAGTGTATTTTGCTACCATATTATGGGGGCAGATCAGGTAGTGCAAGGGAGCCTGGCCACTTCCTACTCTTCCCATTATACCAAAGTAATCCGATGCCTGTTCAATTCAATGGCAATGTCTGTATAAGTGGATGTGCTGCCACAAACATCCATTTCAGCATCCCCGACTCTCGCCACCCCCAAGGTCGTGCAGGGCAGGCAGGTCCTGGTAGCAAGCTGAACTCCAATCCAAACAGTTTTTTCTTAAAATCAGCTCATCAGATAGTGATTGGTTTGGTTGGTCAATCATAAACATGAATGTAAGTTCACTGTAATGACCAAAGTGGAAGTATAATCGCTAATACTGAAAGGAGTAGAAGTTGGATCTCGACTTCTTTCCTCTCAGATTATACAAAAAAAAATGACTGTAAAATGCTAGGAGGTGCCCAAAAGCAAGTCCTCAAAGAATAAGAGTGAAAGGAGCTAAACAGCTAAAAAGGATGATTTAATATTTTTCTAGTATTTCAAACAGGATTTAAATGTAATTTAAATTGAGAAAGGAGAAGAATGTATTACATGAAAAAAATCATTGAAGACATACCTGTATTCTTCTGCTTTCTACAGCAAGTGTCCTTGGGTAGTATGATGCTGGCAGTACTGCTACTGAGTGTTTATTGGTTGGTGAACTGATCAGCTCATTGGTAAAACAGCTCACACTCACTAATGTTATAAATGTACATAAGACACTTTTATAAAGTCTTATAAATAGAATTAAAAGGTGTTCACAAAGGTGACAGCAGTGCTGAAATATGTTATGCCATTCCATTTTGAGAAATCAAACATAACTGTCTTAAAAAGATTAAGCATTCACAAATTACAAGCTACATTATTATTGAATAAAAAAAACAGAATAAAATAGTCCTTTCTGTATATCGGGGTTCCCAAACTTGTGCCACTCGCGGGCCAAACAAACGACCACAAAAGCTTCTGTCGATTCAAATGACCCTTTTTTTCTGACTCACCTAATGAGAAGGCTAATTTTGCAGCTACAAAGTGCTGGATGACAGGCTGAAGAGAGGAAAGGTGAGGAGTTCTGGCTTTATTTATTTTGCCTATAATAGACTGTCACTAATAGGCTTTGACAATACAAAGGACAAAATAAAAACAGAAGCAAAAAACAAGTCATTTCAAATATTTCACAATAATGATCACACCTTAGTTGGATAAGTTTACCCCCTTGACAGATATACATCTGTTTTTTTTATGTTTGTCCTTACCCTTGTTTTTCTAAACATACATATTCCTCTAAGTTCATACTGGCTATCCCTAATTTCAAACAACTTCTGAATACAATAAGGAAGTAAGTTATTTTGTGATTTGTATGTTATCTGTGCAGTATTAAGGTCAACTAGATCACAAAAGTTTAAAGCATGTAAGTTAATAAATAGTGTGTTGGTTGGTTCATAATGAATGTGTTGTTTTTTCAAAATAATTTAATCAATTATCATGCCCAGAAATTTTTCAGTCATTCTATGTTAGTATTACTGAATATACTTTTAACCTGCATTTTGATTTGCCAATTATCAAATATTATAAACTTTACTAACTATTATAACATGTTAATATCAAATGATTTCTTTAAGACTTCCAGTTCCCTTTTCACTGTAATCAGAAGCCATTCCAAACTTTTTCCAGAGCAATATAATTTAGTATCTTTAGCCAATAAGACAAATTTTAACAATAACATTACAAATCTACACTGATCAGGCATATCATTATGACCTCCTTGTTTCTACGCTCATTGTCCATTTTATCAGCTCCACTTACCATATAGGTTCACTTTGTAGTTCTACAATTACAGACTGTAGTCCATCTGTTTCTCTGCATACTTTCTTAGCCCCCTTTTACCCTGTTCTTCAGTGGTCAGGACCCCCATGGACCCTCACAGAGCAAGGTATTGATCCAGAAGTAAATCTTGATCAGCAGAGAGTCCATTAAATGATGCTCCTAGAACTAAGACTAAGGGGTCAAGTGGCACAGATATATGTAATGAACGTTTAATTTCTGAACAGATCTGTTCCCAAAACTGATTAATATATGTGCAAGTCCACATACATTGCAAGAGTGTGCCCTTGTTTGTTTGACATTTAATACATAAATTCAGTCCTTCATGCAGACAATGTTAAAAATGTGTTCCCACCAGCAGTGAACTGAACCAGGACTCACATGAAAGCAAACTGAGACCCATGATTTTTGCAGATCATTGTTCAGGAGTTTGTTTCTGTAAGGAATTAAACTCAATATTTAAGATTTAGAATCTCATGTAGCAAACTTAAAAAAAATAATGAATAAAAATTAGGTTTTTTATTGGTGTAGGATGACCTTTATATGATTATCAAGTCATGATTTTAAGCTTTGCCAAAATTGTCATTGTCATGTTCCTTTTTATAACGTATTTTGCACATTGCAACAGCCAAGAAAATTCTGAGGAAAAATTAAATCTGATCTCAGTACGTGAAAGACAGTATGAAGACTCCAGCCCCACCAAGAACCTCATTCAATATATCAAGTACAGTGACCTTAATAATAGCACCTTAGAAATACACTGATTGCAGAATTGATGAAAACTGTATTTAAAACATTTTTATGCATTTTGTGCAAAGGGAAGACATCTCAAAATTGGACACCACTGTAAAAAAGAAAACTACCGTTGGAGTGTTTGGAAAGACAGGGGCTGGGAAGAGCTCTCTGATAAACGCTATCCTGGGGGAAACAGATCTGTTACCATCAGGAACCCTGTGTGCCGGTACTTCAGTCATCATACAGGTTGGAGCCAACGTAAACGACTTCTTCTACATAGCTGAGATTGAATTCATCTCAAAAAATATACAAAACATTTGTGGAAACAGTTTTCACTCCTTCAGAAGACACCAAAACTGGGAAAATTAGAAAATAATGTAATCCTTTACTTGCATAATGTACCTTTGTGGTGCTGAGAAATTTGCATGTATTACATATAATCAAATTACTGTATATGCGGTAACAAATTTGTATTTAATTTTTTGACAAGGTGCTTTTTTGGTACTGTCATGTTTTTGCTGAACATACAGTTTTCAAGGAAATTAGGACACCTTTTTAAAGTCATTATGATAACATCACAGTGTTTAGGGCTACATGTTTAGTTATCAATGAATTTTACTAGTTAGTAACAGTGACTTGTTTAATATCTGTTTCTCATTTGTAATTCTGGACTCTAACAGTAATTAATGACAGTAACAGTGACTGTTACAGTAATACTGAGTAACCAGTACTCAGAGTAACAGTAATTGTAACAGTATAGAGTAACACTGTATCACTCTTAGTAGTCAGTATTAGTGACTTGTTTTCATTGATCTATTCATCATTTGTCGCTCTGGTAGGGCTCTATTTGTAGTCAGTAGCTGTAACACTCTTTACTAGTCAGTAGCAGTGACTGATTTTCATAGACCTAGTTCTCATTTGTTACTATGATTGTCCATATAAATGTTTCACAAATTTTAAGCAAATTTCTGAAAACTCAGTAAAAGAGAGTAATTTTATCAATTTTTTCATCAACTACAGTAATGCACAAATTCTCAAAGATCACATGACATAAGTAGTAAGTAAGACATGAGTAAGACAAGGGGTGTGCTCTATTCACCTATGCCAGCTTGACACTTTTCACGTAGCAGGTGTGGTGGACAAACCTGTTTCGATGAGTGTCATCTGCGCTTAAACCATTACCATTACCATTCTTTGCTGTGATTTCCAGTGTGGCGTTTGTTATAATATGATAAAACCTAAGCTGAGCTTTTAGGTGGAAAAAGTGGCATACACCAGACCATGTGCCACTTATAAATGGAATGGCTGCACTTTTGGGATTAGTCTTAGCCTAACATGGACATCAGACCAGTTGCCACACTTCCACTCAAACTGCCTGCGAAGCCACCTGACTTGGTCAGCTGCATCTGATGATGCCGCCTTCGGGGCCTTGTGTGCAAAACAAGCCGTTGTCTGACCGTTGTAGGCACGACTGTATGGGACACATGTATGAGACAAATGACATGAAAAATTTTTCGAAACAGAGGTTGCTTTCTCATTCAAAATTCCTGTTCCATCTTAAAGGGTGCAGCAGTTACACTGATCTCCTGTGAATTACTAGTTAGATTGTCTCTAACTGTACATAAACACGGTGCAGCTAGAAGGTAGGAGTTTATAATAAAGCTGCTGATGAGTGTAAAGTTGTGAGTAGTTTAAGACTTTTTCATCATGCATTGCTGTTTGCAGCTGTAATCCCTTATCAGGTACATAATGCAGAAACACTTGGACCACACATTCAGACGACATTAGGTCTTATGCTCAGCATGATGACTCAAGCCCTGGAGGATGTTTCTGGCCGGTAGTGAAGAGTGTGACCATCAGTGTTCCTCACTGTAAAGATTTTCTGGAACACATTCTGTTAGTGGATCTTCCTGGAACAGGAGATTACAACAAGAGCAGAGATCAGATGCGGAAATCGGTAAATACTGCTGTTAATTTCAAAATAAAGCCCCAGTGTTTGTAGTGCAAGGCGAGAAATATTTATTTATATAGCACATTTCATATAGTCACCGTCAAAAGAAAATAAGTTTGTCCTAAGATTTTAAAGAAAAGACAAAAGACTTTCTTATTTCAATAAGAATGCACACAAAACAAACCTTTTAATACACAAGAAGAAACAAACTTCCTACCTTTAGCAGAGAAGTCGTTTATTAGGCTGGCAAATTCAAATTTGCAAAGAAGATGTTACAACATCCAGGCCACAGGAGATTCAGTCTGCTGTAATCCATTAATAACTTAAGTTTATTTTTTTACCAGTGTCAGTTTTGAAATAAAATCGGCGTTGGTCACTGTAAATGTCATAAGCCGTCTAAGAGTAAAACAAAGTACTGCCTTTGTATGGTGAAAACAGTAGCCATTCTCTTTAAACACACTTGCCATTTGCCAGTTTTCTTTAGAAGAGCATTTTTTTACACATTATGGCCCTTATGTTGATGTTCTGACACAATTCTGTGCCCAGTATGCCTGCATCTATTCATCAATTTTAATAATATAGTGCTACAATAATAATATTCTGGGTCCAAACTGTAAGAAGGGGAAGTTGCTGATGCTGGCTGTGTCTCGTGTCCCCCCCTCTGCAACATGTCTTAACGTTAGCCCTGCTGCAGTGAATAATCAGTCCTGAACTCAGAGTGTGTTTTTCATTATAATAGACCAATAGGGGCTCAAGTTAAAAACAAAAAAAAATACAACAAATGTTTCGTCCTGGGGAAACAATGGGCCCCAATCCATTGTGTTTTTAGGAAACCAAAACTGGTTCTTAAATGGCTTTGTGCTAAGAACACTTTATGGCATTTTTTAAGGAGTTTAAGGTGATTTAATACACAGAAAATCTGTCAGATGTTTCAATGTTCTTGTTTAAGCAACTCTAGCATCTTAATAAACTTAAATAAAAAAGCATCTAAGCACATTGTGAAAACATACAGTATTATGCCATGCAAATTATGATGTACAGCATATGCATGCTCAAGTCAAGTCAAGAGGACTTTATTGTCAATCCATCTATGTACAAGTACACAGTGGAGTGAAATTACATTCCTCCAGAAACACGGTGCAACTAGGAGCAAAAAGTACAAAGTACAAAAGTACAAAGTGTGAATGTGCAGACATAGTGTGCAAACAAAAATTAAGCTAGAAACAATACAATAAAGACAATAAATTAAACAGACAGACACAGTAAACAGACAGGACAGTGCAGCACTGAAACAGCACAGATTTCTGGACATGAGGTAGTGGAATAAGGTGCAGACATATGTAACATGCTGTGATCTGTAAGTTATGTCAGATAACATACATAAACACAGCAGTTACTGAGGTAGTAAAACTGTGTAAACACAGTGTTAGCAGCAATGTTCCAGATAGTGCAAGTAGAGCATCAAAAGTGGTGTGTGTGCATGTGTTGGGGTTTAGGTTGGGGAGGGGGTTAGTTCAGTCCTTGTGAGTTTAAAAGCCTGATTGCTTGAGGAACAAAGCTGTTGCAGAGTCAGGCAGTGATGGCATGGATGCTCCAGTACCTTCTGCCAGATGGCAACAGTGAAAAAAGTCTGTGTGAGGGATGGATGGGGTCGTTCACGATGCTGGTGGCTTTGCGGATGCAGCGTGTGGTGTAGATGTCCATGATGGAGGGGAGAGAGACCCTGATGATCTCAGCCGTCCTCACTATACGCTGTAGGGTCTTGCAGTCGGAGGCGGTGCAATTCCCAAACCAGGCGATGATGCAGCTGCTCAGAATGCTCTCCAAGGTCCCCCTGCAGAACATGGTGAGGATGGGAGGGGGGAGATGAACTTTCTTCAGTCTTCGTAGGAAGTAGAGGCACTGCTGGGCTCTCTTGGCTATGGAGTTGGTGTTGAGGGACCAGGTGAGGTTCTCTGTGATTTGGACACCGAGGAATTTGGTGCTCTGGACGATTTCCACAGCAGAGAATCAAAAATCTTGGGCCCTAAAACAGGTGTATCAGCATTAGCAGCTGCCAGATTGCAAAGATAGGCTTTACTGCTATTGGCTTACAAACACAACATTGAGTATAAGTCATCTGAAAAACATGCAAATGCTGATGGCTTATCTAGACTTCCTTTATCGAAGGCACCTAGCAATCCTGAGTGGAGAGTTTCGTGGGTAGATGCATTTCCAGTCTCGACAAGTGACATTAGAAAAGAGACCAAAAAGATGATGTGCTTACAAAAGTAAGACATCTTACCTTGACAGGTTGGCCAAAGCATGTGGTAGATGAACATCTTAAACCCTATTGGCTGAGAGGTAAGGAACTCACAGTTGAGTCTGATTGCATCCAGTGCACCCTTGGAGGTGGCCTGATCATCTGAGGCAGAGGATGCATGTTGATTTTGCAGAAAGAGGAAAAGATCAGTTCCTACTGGTAATGGATGCATATTCACAGTGGCCTGAGATAAAATTAATGAAAGACATAACAGCTGGTTCAACTGTAGAGGCTTTGAGAGAAATGTTTGCAGCTTTTGGACTTCCTGAAGTAGTGGCGTCCGACAATGGACCTCAGCTAGTATCCAGGGAATTTGAACCGTTTCTACAGAAAAATGGAGTGAAACACATAAGGTCTGCTCCATACCATCCAGCTTCAAACGGCTTAGTAGAAAGTCTCACATTTAAGTTGTCCTTGGAAAAACAGAAGAGTTAGGATTTCCACTGAAACATTGTGTTGATAGGTTTCTTACTTTGAAACATTGTGTTGATAGATTACTGAAACACACAACAGAATACAATGGGTAAAACCCCAGCTGAGCTGTTCCTAAAAAAACGTACTAGGTTATCTCAAGTCCACCCAAAATTTTCTGCTTTTATGCAGAAAAAGTAACAAGATTAGATAGAGAAAGGGCGTCAAAAAGTAGTGACACTGCGGTCTTTCAAACCAAAACAACTGGTCCTGGTTCAAGATTTCCAAGGAGGGGAAGGAAAAGCCTGGAGAAATGGAGTAATTGTAAGAGTGCTAGGTCCTGTGACTTATCTTGTAAACGTAGAGGGATAACTGTGTAAGAAACATGTGGATCAGTTTACTGCAAGCAAGCAAGTGACAGACATCAATGAGGAAGACACTGGGTTATTGGGAGATTTTACTGAGAAAGGCTGTGATTTCCAGATTCAGGAGTCAGAGAACAAAGATGAATTGGAGAAAGATAGAGAGAAAAATGAGTCTTCATCTGAATTTTTAGGCCAACCTTTATGAATTCGGCACCCCAGCGTCTTGACTTGTAAAAAAAAAAAATAAACACTGTGAGATGTGTGACTGCTGTTAATCAGTACAGGTGTTGTGTTTTTTTTTGTTTTGTTTTGTTTAGTTTAAGCTGATTGTAAAGCTTTGAAAAAAAGGTAAAAACACTGACGCATGTTATTGTGTACTGTTCCTAAGTCAATATGTACTGTACAGTATGTACTGTACCTAAGTAAGTTTTTTTTGTTTTGGTTTTTTTTTTTTCGGGGAGGGGTGTGGTGCAGTATAGTTAAAGGAAAAATAATAAGAAAGAGTTAAGAAAATCCACAAGGTTGTGCTATAGTGTTATAACAGCTAGTATATCTTGCTATAAGGAAAAGAAAAAGAGAGCTAGAAGACTCGTTTACCAAGGCGTGGTCTGCAATTCGGAATTTTGGGCAGGAGTTCAGTACGGCTTCTGTGGGTCACGAGAAGGCCACCGCCCTATATATTAAAGATCAAGTGCAGACATGGACAAGGCGGAGGAGAAGGGGGAGGAGGTGGGGTGAGAAATTTCATCATGAGAAGGAGGAGCGAAGGACTGGTATTTATAGGAAGCTGGAATTGTGAAGGAGTAGTTTTAGGTGTGGTCTTTCCTCACACTTCAGTTATGTCATAACTCCATCTGATGGTAAACATCCATCTCAATTTGAAATAAAAAAAGCCTATCTAGCTGAGTATCAGAGTTTTAGCATGCAGCATAAATCCAAAAGTAAAGAAAATCAATGCAAAACATGGCTGCCTTATGCTAATTATTTATTTTAGTAACAAGCAATAGAATGAATCACCATCACAATTCTTGCATTTTAGGCTCACAGACACTCCAGACAAATAATTTTCTGAAGGTATCTGAGCAGACACTTGTTTTCAAGATCTCTATAAGCAACAGTTTACAAAAATGTGAGGTAGCTAAACAAATCTTTGCTCAAAAACTGGCCAAATTCATAAGGATATCAAAATTCTTTTAGCATTTACATGTCAAATAATGGCATATCTGTGTAGCCCAGGGTCTCCTGAAAATAACAACATATGGTATTTTTAGGTAGGTTACTTCATAATTGTAATTGTAATTGAAGAAAATACCAAAAAGAAATTATGAAAAATTACCCTAAGGTTGTAAAATTAACACGTATGTCAAATGTTTCTGTTCTAGAATCAGCTAAAGATGATTGTTTTCTGATTTATTTTTGATCCTAGCAAAATACTTGTTCCTGGATTTCACTTTCATTCTTAGAACTAGTTTAGAGCCCTGATTGCTACTGACATATAAATAAAGTATGCTATAGGCTGATACCATTTACTTACTTACACAAAAGAATGTTTAAACAGACCCTTGTGACATTAATTTGCATTTATTTATTAGTATCCCATTTTAACAATATGTTTTCTGTAACATCTTGTCCGGTTTTGTCTTCCCTGTTTAAGCCGTGTGCTTTTTGTTTATGTTTTTTCATGTGCTTTTGTTGTTATTTTGGTTTGGTCTCCTCCCTGGTCCTGCCCCCATGTAATTGTCTTCATCTGTCTGTAGCTCCGCCCTCTCATTCTTCCCAGGTGTTGCTTGTTTTCCCTTTGTGTATTTATACCCTGCTTGTTTGGTTTAGTCTTTGTCTTGCATGTTTTCTGTTTGTTTTCTGGGTTCTCTGTCATGTTTCCTGGTTTTGTTACTTTACGGCTTTGTTTCTTTTGTGGACCTTTGTTATTTTGGTTTTTAGACTTTGTTTTGAATGTGTGATAAAAGCAACTCACTTGTGCGTCCAACCTCTATGCCTCCAGCGTGACACTTGCACACTGAAAAGACCAAAAATGTATGTACTAAAACATTTTGTAATAACATCTATATTTCAGATGGAAGAAAAAAATTTTGACAGTATAGTTGAAAACCTACAAGCATACTCAGACCAAATCTACAGCAATCTGGAAGAACTTCTTTCAAAAGGAGCAAAAGAATCTGAAGAAAACTGTTCAGTAACTGCAACAAAACGAATAGCACCGGTAAACAGTTTTAAGTTTTACCCTTCATAAATTAAAATATAATATTTATTTTAATATTCTACACATTCTAAAATTTGATTCCTTTTTTACTCAGAAAAAAAAAGGATTTCACCAAGTACTGACAGCGCTGTGCAAGAATGATGGGTTCTACAGGTCTAAGAAGGGAGAACAAGATCTGAATACAGACTCGGCCAAACACATGTTACAACACATTGATGAAAAATTCAGTGACTTTTTCCCGTGAGTATTCAATTCTGTTCAGCTTACTAATACAGTGCTTTATAATAGACACAGATCTGGAAAGTGTTAAATTATTTCTTGACGTAACAATTAGGACTGGGCAATGTATCAAGTACTTTCAATATATTTTCAATTTTTTTTGGTTATATAAAATAAGGCAGCATTGTGAATATCACGGTGATTTTAGTGCACATCATTATGCACGATTTATTCACTATGCGTACTTAATGCACACAGGTGAGTTTGTCTCAACTATGAGTGTGTTAAGGATCAGTGGCAAAACCTGGAGCGATAGCATAACTTGCTAAGTGGGCTAAGAGCATAGTGGATGAAATCCCTGGTTTCAAGCTATTTTGAAAGGCCTTACTTTCTGTCATGACTGTAGCTTGCTGATTAGTATAGAGGTTCCTTATTATTGTTATGAGATGCTCTGGTATACCCATTTTCCTGATAACATTCCATAATTTTACATGGTCAACACACAGAAGGCTTTGCTGCAGTCAAAGTGTATGTTGAATTGTGCTGAATTCAATTTATTCAATTTTGTGTAGCTGACATCAACTAACACTGTCTTGGCTATCCTTTCTTACAGTACTGCTGTGTATTCCTTACTTATTTTTATTAGATTTTTTATTTATTTATTTTTTGATTGACTTTACAATACTGGTTCACAAATAAGCATGTATTAATACTTAAATAATGCTTTTATCCGAGTGAATTAATGCATAGTCTACTTAATTCTTCAGGAAGTAATGAAGCATATACATTAATAAAGAACTGACTCATATATGAATAATCATTGATAATGGCAGTTCTTATGTAATCATTCACACATTGCTAACCCATTTTGTTAATTAATACATTGAGTTATTATATTAAAATCTTTTCTATTATACATAAGTTCTGTGTGGAGAGGTTTGCACAAACTGTAACATACTTCACATGAGGATGCAAACGTTTCAAGCTATGCAGATGGGGTTTCACGCATAGCATTAAAAATGTGTCACGACACATTTCATAACACAACACAAGTGCTGCATTTTGAGCTTCTAATTTTGCATTGAGTATGGCTGGCTGTAACATCCGCTCTCCTTTTGTCCCTGTCTTTTCCTGTTTCTTCCTTTTTCTTCTTTCCCAGCACCTTGTGTGTTTGTTTACATCTGCCTTGTGCCTTTGTTTTCCTTGCTATGTGCTTTTGTTATGTTAGCTCCTCCCCTGTCCTGCCCTGTCTTCACCTGTTCTTTGTTTCCAAGCCCTGCCCTCTCATTTGTCTCAGGTGTTCTTTGTTTTCTGTGTTTGTATATAAGCCCCTGTGTTTTCTTTGTTCCCCAGCAAGGATTGTTTGCTATTTGATGTTGTTGGTGCATGTTCCTGGCATGTTACTGCTTGCCTTGCAAATGCTAGCAGGCTGTGTGTTAGCTTGCTTGTGGCTAGCATCTTCTGTAACCTCACCATCCAGGGCTTTGCTTAGTGGTTTTGTGAAAAACTTCTTTATCGATGGTCTGTTCTGTTTTAACTCCTTTTACTCTGTGCTTCCATTTCTGGTTAACAGTTAGCAAGCACTTATACTCAACATCTTAATTTTCTTAGACCCACCTACTACCCTGTTTTACCAATTATTTTTATTTACTATCAATTAACATGAGTTTGTTTACCAAATAACCTAAAAAGGCAAGTTTTAATATCTTGTGAAAGTTGATACTTAGTGGCTTGGGCCCCTGGGCACGTGTGCATAAAACCCATGGGATGATGTGGTCGTCTTTGTATTCACAGAAGCTGATTAATTATTCTACTGCTGTTCAACTGTTTCTCTCCTTCTTGATTCTAACGTTGGTGTTTCAGTCTACCTTCACCAGCAGTATCTTTTTTTTGCAGATCTTGTCAAATTCACCCCTTGGGGGTGCTGTGGGTCCATGCTTGAGATCCCTAGGGAATTTAGAAAGTTGAAATTTGCCGTCCAAAGTGTCGTATGAGTTCCGTTCTTGGTATGTCTAGTTTAGTTAAAAAGAGTTCTAACGAATGGTTGCAGTTTGGAGTGGACATATACCTTAGAAATGTACTTTCTGTTGCTTAAAGATAAAGTTGTCCACAGGACTTTGGAGGGCCATGTGGCCAAGATTCCAGGGAGGTGTTGCCCCCTGGATCGAGGGAGAGGGGTGCTGGTTCTTGGTTCAGTCGTAAATTTGACTGAGTTGGGAGTGTTAAGTGACAGATTTACACTTTCAACTCCAGACTCGCTGGAGCCAAAAGGCCCTTAACTTAGGGTTGTTGATACGTTAGAAACACTCAGCCTGGGGGTAAAGTTTCAGCCAGTGTTCGCTACACCACTGACTATTTGTAAACTAGCAATTCAATACCAAATATATTTTTTCATTTTTTTTCTTTCTTTTTTTTTTTTATTCCTGTAAATCTTTGACAAGCTGAAGTGAAGCTTTGCTAGAGAAAGGAGGGAATTTAGCAGTGTTGGGTATAAATAGTCCAACACCTTATTCAAATAACGTGTTTAGTATATTTTTCATTCTTTTTTCCCTTAACTTGTGATGAATTACACACCATTTAAAAATCATTTCATTAACTCTTGACGTCTCATCACTGTAAAGAATGTGTGCATTGTGCAGTGGTGACAGTTCACTCCAATTCAAAGCCTGACTTCTGGGAGAAAAATGTTTATATAAAAAAAAGCCAAAAACAAGGTAACACTTGCTGTTGTGGAGTTGCTTATGTTGCCATGACAATGCCACTGTCTCTGAAACGTCCTGACACTGCCCTGATCTGGCAGAGAAGTGGACTTTTTTTTATGATTAGATTTTTTTTTTCCCCCCAACCTGGGTTTGGTTAATGATCAAGTCATATCTGCATAATCATTAAGATATTAAAAATAAACATAATTGAGCCAACACCCCCCTCTAAAGAACTGATGGTACAGCACTGCAGTTTATTTTGATGCCCATGCTGTAATGCCCGTACTGTAAAGACGAATTCCCCAAATTACCAGGTACACAGACATCAGGTTTATTCTGCATGCTCAGTAAAAACAGCAACAACTACATGCAAGTCAACAGTATAATGTTTCCAAAAAGCTGCATTTTACCCGTTCACATGCTGAACTGAATTTTCCATCCTGGAGGGTTTTTTTTACCCTTAGTTTTTATTGGTCATTCTTGACTTCCATTTTCTTTGTAGGACTTGTAAAGCCCTCTGGAAACCAGAGCATGAGCTGAAGATGAGATTCCACAAGAAAGGATAAATGAGACTGAAGGATTTTCTAAGTGCTCAGTTTAACACTTCTTTGTAGATGTTCTTCCACATCTTATAGGAGGAGACTCTGTGTCATGTGTTTTTGAGAAAAATGTTTATACTTTGGATATTTATAAATATATGGCTAACTTATAGTTAGATTTTTGTTTAAAACCAGGACACAAAGTGGACAAAGCTATTTGAGTGCTAATGGCGTCTCCTTGTTTTGAACTTACAGCCTGCTAAATGTGAGTAAATGTGTGTGAGAATAAGTGGAAAAATTATTAGTATTTCACCAGAAGTCCACTTTCACCGTTTCTTTCCAGGGTCCAGAGGAATGCAAGTGAGAAATCACTGCAAGCAAAGATCGATGAATTTATCATCATCCCAGAGAACGTGATCACAAAATATAAAAATTCTCCAGTGCTGAGTCATATGCTGAAATTCCTTAACATTGAAGTGAATACAATTACTCTCTAAATATATCAATTAATATCGTCTATTGATTTGTCCATATGTGACCTTACAAGGAAAAGGTACTTATGTTGTTAAATTTGAAAGAAAAAACATTACAAAGTCAGGTCAAAAAACATGCTAAAATGTGTGTGTGTGCACTGCTGCAAGTCACCCTGTAAAGCCTGAAATGGTCATTTTAAAAAGTGCAGATTGAGCCTCACTTTGTTAGCTGGTACATTTTTTGCAGATATTTATATTTGTTATTGCGCTTATTTCATGAGTTCATCCTGATCTGCTAAATAACTCTATGAACATAATATAAACTTATTTGCACATTACCAATTCCCTGAATTTCTTTTAATTACATGAAAAACTGTCAGGAGTGAGTAACAGAAGCATGGCTATAGCCTGGCCATTTAGGCTTTAAATTATGTCTTTCTCACTTGAAATGTATTTTGGCTTGTTTTTATTCATTAATGTAAACAGGAAATGAATCTGAAGACAACACTTAAACAAGAAATTGTTGACCGAAAAAAGAAGATTTATGCATCTCTTTCTGAATCCATTAAGACCACAATGCTGCCCTGCTATCGGAGTAAGTTACTGCTTATGATATTTTTTAAGCATTTCATTTTAATTTAATCCTTAAACAGAAAATTGAATGCTGTATTGTATTAGGTGCTGCTCCTATTAGTGGAGTTGGCTCTATGAAGGAGAAGCAGAAAATGCTGTTGGACCACATAGAATCATCAAAGAGTCAAATGTTCCAGAAGGCAAAGACAGAGATGCTTCACAAGCTGCGTGAAACACTGGTTTGTATTTGTCCAATTAAATTAAAGTAACAGTCATAAATATATTAAATGCAATTTGTGAGCAAATGTATTATTGGTGACTATTTTATATCCTTTTTTAAAGAATTACACTGTGGAGGAGATAAAAACGGGACTAACGGAGTCGATGGAGTTTTCACTTAATACAAGCACCTTGCTTAACATGGGTAAGTTATTCTCAAAGCTGGACATGGGTTAATCTCTTATACTGCTATGATCATATAGCATAGGGGTTATTTAAATTTTCAAGACAAATATAATGATATAATTTCTTTTGTGCTTTAGATGTTTCCAAGGAAATAGAGCTAATGGAAGAACTGCAGAGGTCCACTCAAGTCTGAGATCATTCATCTACACAGGAAGTGTGAGAATGTTTGGTGGAAATCTAACTCCACTGGTGCTGACTAGCCTGATGATGTTATGTATCAGAGTTCAGCATGTTGTCAGTCACCCATATTAGTCTGCTCTGTAGACCAAATATTTTGATGTTTGAGATCTCACATTAATCATAGATATGAACATTTCTTTCAAAACACTTAATTAAAAATGAAACTGTTGAAGCATATTTAGATTTTATAGGACTGTTCAGGATTTCTGTTCAAGATTTCTCTCCATTTGTCTTTTGATATTTTATTCATTTATATCCATGGTTGTGGGTGATTTGTCTTTATCTTTGCCTAACAGTTGGTTGGCTGTAAGCATACATTCAGATTATTGATAAATTCAGGTTACTGATAAACATTTGGGTTATCACTGGGTAATAGAGATGAAACTGTTACAAATTCTGACATTTTAGAACAAACTTTTGTTTTTTCTTCTACCTGCTATTTATCACTTACTTTTCTAATATCAATGATTGCAAAGCTGCATGCACTGAGTACAGCAGTGATTTGAGTAATTGCATTTCCTTTTCATATAAGCACAGCTTTAGTACAAACTTCTCTCATTTAACTGGGATTTATTTGTGAAAGTACATTCAATCTGATGAGACTAAGAATGAATTTTATCTGACAAAACTGAAACCCAAAGAGTCAAGAGTTTGCAGAGGAGCAGGAGTTTATTATTAAGGATCTGAATCCAAAAGGAATGAAATGAGGCAGAAAAGAAATTGGATCCAATAAAAAGCATAGAGTTTGTTTGGTAAATATGACAAAAGAATAAATCTTATCAGAAAATATCAAAAACATTTACTGGATTATTCACTTTTCTGTGTGTGCAGTATGTGACAGTTATGACTGGGCTAACCTGGATATACACCTGTAATTGTGGAGGCTAATAATAATAAAAGGATGTACCGATGAATTACCGGTACAAGGCTTTAATTAATTAGGCTACATGAGAAGCACGCAACGAGCAGCAGATGGTTCTGGTTTACATTCAGCAATAAAGTAAAGAAAAAAACTGGAAGTCAATTGTGGTTTGAAGTTTTTCATAATCAGATATTTGTACATTTTTCTTTGCAAACTAAATGGAAACCTATGCAGTCATGAAACCTATTCTTCAAATGTAAGAGATTATGAGTGATTGTTAGTGAGAGGTCATACTTACCATACTCACAGTTAGCAGACAATGGGGCTGAATGGGACTTAAATGACAGATCAAAAGCTATATTAGAACTACAGTTTGGATGAAACTTATTTTGCAGTTCAGATATGTATTCACAAGCCCCACCCTAATCCCACCCCAAGCATGTAAAGTCAACATAATGCAGCAGGTGATAAGACTCACAGAGACTGAAATGTGATCTAGTAGCATTTATGATCATTATTAAGCAGCTACATAATCACACACATACACATACACGCACACACACACTTTCTAAGCCGCTTCTCGTTCTAGGTCACAGCGGAGCTGGAGCCTATCCCAGCGGTCATTGGACAGAAGGCAGGAAACACCCTGGACAGGTCACCCAGTCCATCACAGGGCAGCTATGTAATCATATACAAAAAGCTTCAAAAAATCTTGAATCCTATAATTCTTAATAAATGATGAAGCAGCATTAGTTCACCATCACAAACTCTACTATCTATTCTTTATAAATGTGCTAATGATTTATTTTTACAGCAGAGTAAAGTCATTAATCAGTGAAGTGGCATTCATTGATCAACAAACGATCTTTAAAGGTATAAAAGAGTTGAGCATTATTCCACAGTAATTATGTAACTATGTTTGTTTACCATGCCCTGGTCTGTGTTCATTATCATTTTTATACATACTGTCAAGCAGGTTGAGCTGTAATCCAAATTATCGGAAAGTATTACATCCACTATTATTATTATTATTATTATTATTATTATTATTATTAGCCTTTCAGTGTTTTGATTACATTTTAAAGACTATTAGTTTAGTGAAACACAAATGTCCACATTTGGAAGTAGACTACACCCAAAAGCAAATACCATTAACATCTTTCTGTTTACACTCAGTTTATAGGCAGGTTTTGAGTTCTTTGTTCTTTCTCCTGATCTGGTTTGCTCCTCTCCAACGCTGCACCTAGAATGGACCAGGAGAAACTGTTCCTACAACATATGAAAGTTTTCAGACTCAGCAAATAATGCACTGTAAGCCAATCAAAAGCCATTCTAGCAATATGAATGTATATTAACATATATTATATGTTTATAAACCAGGCTAGCAATCTAAACATCTTCATACAGAAGAACTTTGAGGCCTTTCCTACACTTCACGGTATTGTAGTCCTAGAATACCTAAAATTAAAGTCAGTTTTCTATTGACCTTATATAATGCCAGTTTTAATGCAAAAGTATTTACATCTATATTAGATAGAAAACGCATGAATAGGGAAAAAGGAAACTGGAACAGGTTGTAGGAAAAGTTTCAAAGACAACGATCTTCCATCAAAGAAGCCGCTAGTTACTAGTTAGCCAAATTAGCACCTGTACATCAGGTACATCAGGAACAGAGCCTAAAAAATTTCCTCTGATCCTTCGCAACCAGCACACCTCATATTCTAACCCGGTCTGTGTAGATTTCAATAGTTTGATTTTTGCGCTGAATTGAAGTGGAAAAAACATGAAAACTGTTCATTTTTTTATGACATTATGCATTTGTCATCCCCAGGGAATGAACCAAGTGCTATGATTGGACAAACTCTTCTTCTTTTGTTTTTCGGAAGGCTAGACACTGCTGTCTCTTGCTGATAGATTTGAGTATTGAACGTGCATGACTGAACTCATGGGTGTCACCAGCTTTTTGAGTAGTATAGATTGACATATTAGCGTACTTTGATGTCAAAATGCGTACCTGCTACACAAACTGTGAAATTTGCATGCTCTCATATAGACAGTCAAACATCTTAGACTAATAAAATATCATTTCCAACATTACGTTAGGCTATTTAGGCCCATATTTACACATGGACACACTAAGTATTTCATATATCACAGCAAACAGATGTTAACGATCAATTTTTGTACTATACACAAATTGTTTTGTCTGCAAAAAGAAGTGTGGTATCCCAGCATGTTTGAAAGAGGTGGTCTCTTATTTTAGCTGGAGATGTTTGGGGAAAAAGTCATGATTGTTCTCTTTCACTTTGCTCTCTGCCAACACTACAGCTTAAAAGAGCTTAAAAGGAATTGAAACTAAAACAATGGCTTGTATTCAATGTTCTGTTGGTCCAAAGACATCCACTCAATAGACACCACAACCTTTTCAGAGGATTCTAGATTTTAGATACGTCTATAGTGCTGTTAGAGAGACAACCACTAACTCTTACCCTCAAAATTAAATTCACTGTGTTTCTCTATCAACTGTAGGTCACCATAGCTGCAGGTGTTCGTGCACCTGACTTCATCAATTTGCATTTTAAGGAAAGGCACTATTGAAAAATGAAAATAAAGGAAAGCAACTATGCAAAGTGACAACCTGGAGTGATTTACTATGCTGAATTGCTGGCATGAACCTGGAAAAAAAGCATTTAAATGCTAAGATGTAGTTACTCTGACGACGGCCACAGCACTGTTTGTGAGAAGAGGGCATGCTAGAACATGAAGGAGCTACAAATTAAAGAGAGAACAGAATCAATACTAAAGAACTTTAGTTTGTATCCTAAGGTGTATTGTGAGTTTCCTTTTCTCAGAATTGGCTTGATTCCCAGATCCCTTCTCAGTAGACACCACATCCTGTTTCAGGATCTGTTTATGGTGTCAATATTTGTATAGGTGTTTACAACACAACTGTTATTTCATTAAGAGCAACATGAACTGTGCAGAAACTGTGTCACACTGACAACTGAGACCTCAGCTCTTTTGGTTGGAGACAATGGACCAGGGTCTGTGTTATAGAAACTTCATAACTCTTAATTCTTAACTTCTTAACTCTTGACAGAAACTTGTTAATTTCTTAATTCTTAACTTAAATCTTATCTGTTTAGTCACCATGACAACTTCAGTTAGAACTGACTTTAGGACAGAAGCTTTTACAGAACAACGATTCTTAAGTTCATAATCTTATCCATCACCTCCAGATCAGAAATCTGTATGACAGAAACATTCTAACTAGACACAATTTCCTAAATGCTGCCCTAACTTTAACAACCCCAGAGGTCTCCTAACTTCTGTTTCAACCATCTGTTTCTAATGTTTTATGCAGAGAGAGGCAGAATAGATTACTATAGCTAGCATAATGACACTAGATTTGACTACAATGAAAACACTTACACTAAATCATGATCTCCACCTCCTCATTTAATACCTTTATGTGTTTTAGAGTTGATAAACTCATTTTATAAATTATAACAGTGATGGTAAATAATGAGGAGACAGAGCTGAACGTGTGTTTATGAGGAGGAATAACATTAGCGTGGTTGGCTAAAGCGTTTGGGAGCTGAAACTGGGGAGCAGTGATGCTCTGATAAACAGAACAAAGCACTGTCACAATATTCATAACCTGTAGTTTATAGTGGTTTAATTTTGTTTGACTTTTTTTACATGAGTAATGGCAGCTAGCTGACTGGCTAACTATCTTTTTATTATTTTGATTACATGTTTACATTTCAGCTGTGCTCAGTGGTCAGTTTCTAGGTAACACACATGATAGTTGATTGTCAAGTTTGATTGCGTTGGTTAAGATGTCCTAACCTGAGATAAGATGCTGTAAAATAAGATTCCTAAATCAAGATAAAATTTGATTCTGTAATAAAATTTATGAAAAAAATCTTATCTTGACCTGTCAGATCTTAACTGACAGGCAAAAAGGTAAGAAGTTTCTGTAATACAGCCCCAGATTCATAAAACACACCACCAGATTTACCATGACGTTTAATGATAATAGGACTGAATTAACATTCCTGATTCAGCAACTGGTCAATATATTTAAGTAAAATACATTTAGTTAAATAGCCTGATTGATATCTAGTTGCTTTTAGGTGTATAGTCTACAACAATAGAAATACCTGATGTTTCAACAGTAGGCTACCATATACAAGGAGGAGACATTAGAGTGACAGAGGCTGTCTCTTCAGATGCGCTAACAGAGTCAAGAGCACAAAGGAGCAAACAGTTCTGCAGTTTAAGAACACGTCTTGAATCTGATGTAGACTTTTTCTAAGGATGTTTCTCGAGAACAAACTTAAGAACATACTTAGGAAGATATTGGTGAATGAGGCCCAATGTTGTTATCAATCATAATAAAAAAGTTTTTATCAACTATTATACTTCCTGCTCATCTGTCTGTGTGACTGTGGGCATGACACAATTGGTTACCGCGCCACACATAAACAATCTGATTGGTTCATTTACAAGAAGTTCGTCCAGAATGAGACAGCAGAAAGATGATGTGTGTCAGTGATTTGATGTGTCAGTTAGACACATTGTCATCTCTCGCCTCATTATAGCACAATATGATACATTCTGTTTGATGTAAATAAGCAATAAATAAATAAATCTTTAATAAAAAAAGCAAATTATTGTGCATGATGTCACTGGTCCCATCACATATACCAGCTTAAAATCTCACCCCCCCCCCCCCCCCCACCTTAAAATACCCTCTCACATCCCTGGAGAAGGCAAAGTGTTAGATGCTGAGAAGAAGTCTTTTAGCAGCCTGTGGTAATGTGACCGTGTGTGGTGGATGAGATGAAGACTTCGGGAGGACGCAAAGGTGAGGATCCATCAAATCTTGTCAATTTATTAAAGTTTACAAAAAAAGTAGAAAAAAAATTACAACAAAGAAAAAGGAAATGCATTAAAACAGCCACCGGGCTTCTCCCAGCGTCTAAACTATCTCCATGTCCATGAGCCCGCCTGCTAGACCCTGCCATCCTTAGCAGACGACACGTCTGCTCCAAGCTGTGTTACCCCTGTCACGTGCACTGCTGCCTTAATACCTCCCCTTCCCTGGAACATACCATCCTAAGGGGGTTACAAACAAGAGAAGCATTAAAACCAGTACATAATATACATCAGTCAACAAAGACACCATTAACGTAGATTTCTCTGCATACATATCTTAAATCTACAGCGTAATCCAATGGTCGATTTCTCCCTTCTCTCTCTACAGGAGCTGCTGACAGATGACACCCCCCTCTTGAGGATATCAACCAGGTAAGTCCCAGTATACCCAACAATATAATTTCTCACCGGTGTGTATGTGCGTTCTGAAGCTAGCTTAATCTAATTTAGATGCATCTTATATTACTAAAAGTGTAGAGCAGATGTAAACCTCATTGGTGATGTGTCTGGCACCTTGACATCATCACACAGCCTTAAACAAAAATAATGTACATGAGTACATTACCATTTATCTTTACACTGAATGTTTTTTTCATCACAAATACTAACACTGTTTAATCTGTTCTTTCAGCTACATTAACAGCAGACTAGTTATCCAACTTAACATTGTCCTGTAACATCATTTATGTTTAGCCATCAGATTGAAATGAGTGTAAGCAAATGCATTAAACTAGAAAAAGTTTAGCTTAACTTTAACAAACATGGGTATGACGTTTACTAACTGAGCCATAACTGAGTGTCATCTTCCAATTATTTTGATCTAAAACCTTTTCAGCTTCACAAATTAAACAAAAACATCACTCTCTAAAACAAAGTTTCACATATCTTAGACTAAGAATTCTGACTACTTTACTATCTTTGCCGTTCTCACTGCAGGTGTGTTCTGAGGCTTGGCAGACGAAGCAGTGTTTAGAGATGGTTGTTAAGCAGTGATTTGTTTGGTATCATATCAATCATTATTTTGCAAGCAGGTAGTTGTTCCAGTTTGACCATTTAAAAATGCAGACTTATACTTTGTCTCCTCAGGCGGCACTGCATTAAAAACAGACGTGATTCCAGTGGAAATCACTACATGGGCTCAGGAACACTTATGAAAACCACTGTCTGTGAACACAAGTTTGTTGCTGCATCCACAAACGCAACTTTACTATGAAAAGAAAAGAAGAAACCATATAAAAAAAAGGATCCAGAAACACTACTGCCTTCTCTGGGCCTGAGCTCATTTAAGATGGACTGAGGTGAAGTGGAAAAGTGTCCTGTAGTCTGAGGAATAAAAATTGAATGAAATGAAATTCTTTTTGGACATCATGCACACTGTATACTTCAGGCTAAAGAGAAGAGGGACCATCCCACTTGTTATCAGCACACAGTTCAAAATCCAGCATCCATGATGATATGGCGTGCATTAGTGCACATCTGTGAAGGCACTATTACACACACACACTTTCTAGGCTGCTTATCCTTCTGGGTCACGGGGGAGCTGGAGCCTATCCCAGCAGTCATTGGGTGGAAGGCAGGATACATGATGGATAGGTCACCAATCCATTGCAGGGCAGACAGACACATACACACTCACACCTCAGGGCAATTTAGCATGTACAATTGGCCTGACTGCATGTCTTTGGACTGTGGGAGGAAACCCATGCAGACACGGGGAGAACATATAAACTCCACACAGAAAGGACCCCAGTCGCCCAGGAATCGAACCCAGGCCCTTCTTGCTTTGAGGCGGTAGCACTACCCACTGTGCCACTGTGAAGGCACTATTAATGCTGAACAATATATATAGATTTTGGAGCAACATAAGCTGCCATCCAGACAACATCTTTTTCAGAGAAGGCCTTTCTTATTTCAGCAAGACAATGCCAAACCACATTCCACACGTATTACAACAGCATGGCTCTGTAGTGTAAGAGTCCAGGTACTAAACTGACCTGTCAGCAGTCCAGACCCATCACCCACTGAAAACATTTGCCGCATTATGAAACGAAATATATGACAAAGAAGACCCCGAACTATTGAGCAGCTAAAATCCTATGTCAAACAAGAATAAGCAGACATTTCACTTTTAAAACTACAGCAATTGGTCTCCTAGGTTCCCAAAAGCTTACAGAGTGTTGTTAAAAGAAGAGGTGATGAAACACAGTGGTAAACATCCTAACTTTTTAAAAATATGTTTCTGGCATCAAATTCAAAATGCACAAATATTTTCCAAAAACAATACAATTTCTCAGTTTCAACATTTTGAACATGTTGTCTTTGTACTATTTTCAATTAAATATAGGGTTTACATAATTCACACATCATTGCATTCTGGTTTTACATTTTCCTCAGCATTCCATTTGGAAACAGTTTAGTGAAACACAAATATACACATTTGGAAGTAGACTACACCTGAAAGCATTAACCTCATTCTGTTTATATATTTGTTTATAAACTTTTCATTTATATACTTTTCATTACTCAGTAGGCATGAAAATGTTACAGTGTGTTTGTAGTATCTGGAGTTCCATGTGTTATCTGACTTTGCAGGTTTGGAATGTTTAAGTTAGGGGGCCCCTGGTCCAAAGGTCCAAGGGTCAAGGTCCCATAGGGAATGGGCCCCTCTCTCTTCCTCTCCCTTCCTCTCTTAGATCCAGATGGATGAGATTATTTTAAAAAGGACAATATGTTCTGTTTCCTTTTTCGAAAACAACCACCGTATATAAGCAGTTGGTTATACTGTTCTGGAGGGGACACTTCAGAATTGGCACGGATCCCCTCTCAGGTACTTTATAGTGCTTGATAAGATACTGTTTCACTTTGTAATAAACATCTTATACAAGCAAGACAGTGTCAGCGGAGACTTCATCATCATCTTCACATCATCGCTATTTAATAAACAAGAGCTGGACCAGGGACTCATCAAACAACATCAAACTCATTAAACAGTTCATCAAAAGTACCCAACGAGCTGGTGGCTCGGCAGGGGATGAGCTGTTTGTCCGCAACAATGTAGAAAGTATCAATTCTGTGCTGGGTTTGGCCAACAGCAGTGATTTATGGTTGTTTACCCTCTCTTCCTCGCAGATGTTCATCGATGCTGCAGCATGACTGAAAAACAGAATAATAACGTTAACACCTTAAAGTGCTAGATCAGATTCTTATCCAGATCCTCCAGTTGGACCAGTGCATCATGCACTTTACTGGCAGTATGTTTGTCCCAAATGAATGTTTCTCTCCATTAATTTAGAAGGCAAACACTGTTTTTGCAAACTTACATCTCTGGGGTAAGAAAATGCCTCTGCAACGTGTTTCTAATTGAGTTAATATAACTGAGAAAGTGGTGCATGGGATTGTAACAGATGAGACATACATACCTTGTGAAAGTGCACCAATTTGTCCACCATCACTGGGACTCATTTTTTCTCTTTCATGCAGCTGTGGGTGGCAAGAGATAGAGAAGGAGCAGCAGAGAAGCCAGGTAACTGTCCCAGTCTATCAGGAGGAAAAACAAGTCGTTAGTATCTACTTGGCATGCACAAAGGAAATAAAACTAGCTATTTAGAATATAAACCAAGCATATAATGTAGTTTATTGATGTCACTGTCATTCTCTGCAAGTTTCTCAGCTGATTTCAGAAGTCGCTGTCGATTGGTTGACTGAGTCAGGTGTTTGGCCTCTTTAATAACCTTGGGCTTAAATGCTGTCTCCTACTTCTCAAGCATTCTGGAGGCTTTTAATCTATATTAATATGTGGCGTCAGGCACGTCTTTTCTGTTTGGTTAAAAATTAGGAAGGGGTACATGTTGATTTTAGGCTGTTTGGTTCTTTTGTTATTGCTCCTTTTACAGGGACTCTTATTCTGAAGGGCTGTGTGTAGGGCTTAGTAGTAAACAGACTGAGCCAGGACAGTGAAAGGGCGTGCTAACTGCGCATAGCCGAGGGCTAACCTAGCGCAATATTCTCCCCTTTTCTTTTGTACGTGGTTCAGAGTTTTTCAGTAAAGCTGAGTCATGGACTCTAACTTCAATTTGTGTGAACTGTGTGAAGTAAATTTGCAATTCTGTCAGTTTTACAGATGTTTGTGGAACAACAGAACTAGTATATGTTGGCTTTATATTTGGCTTTATATTGGCTTTTTATTCCTATGGATTTTGTCAATGTCTTGTTTAAATATGAGCCATGTTGTACTTATCACTCATCACTGTTCTTGGAAAGACAAAAGAATGACTGTCAGTAATGTAAGTAATGATGAACTCTATTTTACTATTTTAATCGCTTTTAATCTGTAATAAAGTGTGAATAGTTGATCACTTTAGGGGGCACAAACATTATAAATTCATCATGAAGAATCAGTTATCAGTGCTTTCTTTATAATTAATTGAGAACTGACTCTGCAAAATGTGCATAGAATTAAGGATTCTTATGACCCTAAGAGAGGGGCACTGCACTTGCCCTGTCAATCAGTAACTAATTTCCCAGCGCATTGTTAGGATAGGATAAACCACTCCCTCATGAGGCACTGTGTATCAATATAGGAGTTAAAAGGTGTCATATTATTACCATGAAAGGTGAATTAAAACTATGGCAACTGTCACAAATGAGAACTAGTTGCAAAAGATGTCAGTGTAGGTAGGGCTGGGCGATAAAACGATAACGATAAGTATCGCGATATAACTTTTCCTCGATAGAGCGATAAGACAGGTTCGATAAATGTTCGATATAATACACCATTCTCACACTTCCACGTTCAGCGAAAGCCCTGGTGGCATTTTCTACTGCAAGGAAAGCGACACTACTCAGCTGTCGCCAGGAGAGGGCGCACCTCTGAGTTTTTCTACATGATTAGAGAGGGAGGGGGCCACGAGTAAGATGAGTCTTTAGCAACGTCTGAAACGTGGAGTTACACAGTCCCTGTTTGAGTGGATGTTATTGGCGATCTGTTCTCCTGTGACCGAGTGTGAGTGACGAGGTCAGTGGTGTAACTGTACTGTCCTACAGCAAACTCACCTCTTTCCGTGCCTCTTAACACCTTTAGCGGTGTTAAGTCACGTCTATAGCGCCGTGTTACAGCGCCAAACCATCATATTTTAGTATTAGTGCATTCTCGAGCAACGAAAGTGAAAGAAAGAAGTGGGTTCATGTTCGAAAGTAAACTGAGGAAGCTGTGAGGCATTGGAGAGCGGGAGAGCGCTATCTTTCCAGGCTAGCTGTTTTTAGCTGCTGGCTAACCTGAAGCAGCGCTCCGGCACAACACGGTGAATTGATGATACGGTAGATCAAACACGACACAAAATCACCTCTTTCAGTTTAAACATACCTAAAAGGAGGACTCTGTGACTGGTGTGAGAGATTCACACTGCAGATAATGCTTTTACACAGCGAACGTCAGATATACTGCGGTTCACCCCTTAAACTACTACGATAGCATAGAGAAACCCAGTCATCGCTAGCTGGTGTCTGAATACTGTGATCTGCTCTGACATGGATGTGGTAGGAGTGACAGCAGTGACCTACCGAACCGAGTCGACGTTGTTGAGAAAGTAAAGAGTTTAGCACTGTTGTTGGCCACTTCTTTAGCATTTGTAACGGGGTAGCCGAGCGCTCGTCACCAGACAGCTAAAAATAATGTTTTCTTTCTTAAATCATGACTATTACAAAAATTGCAGCTGTGCTTTTCAAGCTGATAAAAACAGCTCAAAACCTTTCTCCCACTCTTCCATGACAGATTTCTGAAATGTTCCACTGTTTGCCAAGTGTTTGTCATGATCGGACCATAAGTGATAGATTAAAACCACAATTAACCACCCAGGAGCAAAATCAGCCTTCAAACGTGAAAGAAATCATGATTTGACATTTATCACGATGTGTATCGATATCGAATGATATGAATTTTGTTTATCGTGATAACGTTTTTGGCCATATCGCCCAGCTCTAAGTGTAGGCTTTTGCCAAGGGCTGCTTACACAGCAGGGTGAAGCAAAAGGACAAGATGATGTGAGGATGAAACTACAGTTGACTTAGATAGACACAATATTCCAGAGCACTGTGCGTCAGGGGGATCTGTGACAACAAACATTAACTAACACATGAATTTATGATGAATTCAGATGATGAAGAAAGCCTCTATTACCTTCATATTCATTCATTAGTACATACCAGGGATGGGGGAGTAGCTAAGTAGCGCACTACTTTTTGTAGTTAGCTACAAATTTTTGTTGCTAAAAGCTGTATCCGCTACAGTTTTATGAAACGTAGCTATAGCGAAATCTTTCGCTACATTTTCACTACAGGCTTCAGACAATCCGTGTAACATGAACCATAGACCGCGGTCGCTAACTGGGCTGGTGACGACTGTGCAATCCTGACTGAGCAGCGGACAGTTAGAGCAAACGGGCATGCTCTGATCACCCCTTACTAGTAGGTTTAGCTCAGGGGTCGGCAACCAAAATGGTAAGAAGAGCCATTTTGTCCTTTCAACAATAATGAAACCACCTTGGGAGCCACAACGTTTTATGTCCGTTTTACCATCACTGTTGTAAGTATGTCTCAGTATGTGCTGATGCACTTGTTCATGCTAAAAATTAAATAAACACAAACTCAGACTTACTCTGCTCTGCTTTAAACTTTAAGTCAGCTATAGCCGCTTTTCTCGCATGTCAGGAAACTTCTCTGTTTCTTGTAAAATGTCTCTCAATGTTTGACTTTTTATGAGGCTGAAGTCGCTTCTCATTCTCCTGCTTCCCGTTCGAATTGTCCCGTTCCAAATGGTGCCTGAGGCGCCACATTGTACTGCTGCGCCATTTAAGGTGGAACAGGAAAATTCAAATGGCAAGCAAGAGAATGAGAAGCGACTTCAGCTTCGCGAGTTGTTGCAGATTACAGTTGTTGCCGCAGCAGTACGGAGCCCTTAAGGGGCCGTGGTTAAAAAAAAAAGTTAATGACATTGCATTCCCTCGCAAAATATATGCTTGTCAGACAGCAAGCAAACGTAGGACCAGAGGTGCCCAACGACATTGCCTACTTTAGAGCTTTGTTTTTAGCATCGCTAGCGTTGAAAACTGTTTTACCAGTTTTGCCAGTCTGTGCTGAGTTTATTCAGCAATTGTTCTTTGCAGTGTCTGTAAATGTAGCTTTTACCGTACAAGGACCCTCGATCTCAGTTTCAGGTTGCGCTCACTAACAGCATAATTATGTTTGATTTTGAGAAGCGACACGTCTTTATATTTAAATCCAAAATCGACATAAATTCAATGAGCTGCTCCATCTCTGAGCTTAAGCAAAGCACACCTTTTGCAAACGATTGCAAACCATTTGCATCGTAATGCAAAACATTTGCAAGGGAATTCAAAACCTGCAATGCAATGTCATTAACCTTTTTTCTATTAACCATGGCCCCTTAGGGGCTCCCTACAACAGCTCCGTAGCAGAGGAGAGATTATTCAGCTGCGCAGGCCTGATTCTCACCCCAAACAGAGTCAGGGTCACTGAGGATTTTGAGGCTGAAGTGTTGCTGAAGTTTATCAAAGGACTCTGAATATCATGTCTGTATCTTGCTGAAATGTTTAAATTGGAGCAGTTTTATTTCAACAGTTGACAATGCTTTGCACAAAGTTGTTTGGTTTGTATCCAGTTATTTTTGGAATGATTGACTTTGCCTTTACTTAGTGTAAATTTTTGTTGGATATCACACCTTTTGGTTGTGTAAGTTTGATTGTTGGTTACACTTAACTCACTTTTTGGTTATCTTTTTGCATATTTGCAGCTTTTCAATTATATTTTTCTTTCTGGCACAGGATTAAATGCAGTGTCTTGTTCAGTCTGTCGGTTGGGCTTATTTGGTGTGTCAGGTAGAGATTCACAAACATTCTGACAATCACGCTTTGATAGTAGCTAAAAAGCAGTGCACTACTTTTCAAAAAGTAGCTAAAAAGTAGCCACTACTATTTCTGGAAATGTAGCTAAATTGTAGCTAGCTACAAATTTTGGGAAAGTAGCTACAAAGTAGCTAACTACTAATTTTTCAGTAGCTATCCCAACCCTGGTACATACATTAGTCAATGTGGAGTAATTTATTCTTGTGGTTGTTAATATATGATTTATTCATTTGTTCAGGGTTAATGACATTACTTTCTGATTAGTTATTCATTAGTAAATTCCTTACTTACTGGCAGATCATGTATCCTTAATGTAAAGTGTTAGCAAACAAATAAATAAAGGGATTAACACATATGTACTTGTTACTTCTAATGTTACTTTGAACTCCAATTCCAAGAAAGTTGGGACACTGTGCAAAGTGTAAATACATGTAAATAAAAACAGAATGCAATGACTTGCAAATCTCACAGACCCATATTTTATTCACAATAGAACATAGAACACATATCAGATGAGACATTTTACCATTTCATAAAAAATATTAACTCATTAGAACTTGATGGCAGCAACACTGGGTCTGGAGTTAAAATTGTTCCTCGGTCTTGTCATGCCTGACTAATACTCCCACCAGGTGACAGAGGGGGTACACGGATGATAGTTGGGGTGTGTGGCATCCCTAATGGTGCAGAAAGCTCTCCTTTGATGTCTCTTATCATAATGTCCTTCATGGGTGGAAAAATCGACACAGTAATTTGCTGGGTTCTTCTGACCAAGCACTACAGAGCCTTGTGGTCAGACACAGGGGAGATGCCATACTATACTGTGATGCACCTGGTCAGTGTGAGCATCTGTAGAAGTTGTAGAATCTTGGGGTGGAAGTTGACCTTCTTCAGCTTCCTGAGAAAGAGTAGGCATTGATAAGCCTACATGATAAGAGTGGAATTGAGGAGGGCCACTGAGAAGTCCTGAGTTATGTGGCCCCAAGGAGCTTAAAGCTGTCTGCCCCTTCCCAGCAAGCCCTTTCATTAGAATGAGCTTGTGGTTCTAGTTTTTATGATCAGGCCCACTGCAGCTGTGTGTTTAGCATATTTAATGATGGAGTGGCTACAAACCATGGGTGAACAGAAAGCACAGCTGTCTGTGATCACCTGTGGGCCACAGGTGTTCAAGATAAAAGCATGGTAAAGGTGTTATGGAAACTAAGCTGCAGAAACAACACATTTTTACTGTTTTTTTTTATTGTGGTGTCATGAAAACCAACACCTTTACACATATCCATCTATTCAGCCTACAGCCGTTTAGTTCCACCCATTCACATTGACCTAATTCAATTGACTATTGGGTTCAATTTCACTAGGCACACCCAGGCATGATCACTGCCAGACCTGCTGAATCTAAACATCACTTAAACAGAACCTGTCTGGCAATGTGAAGCAGGATAGAAGGTCTCAAGAAGCAGCACATGATGCCACAATCTAAAGAGACTCAAATACAGATGCAAAACAAAGTCATTGAAATCTACCAGTCTGGAATGAGTTACAAAGACATTGCTAAGGCTCTAGGACTCAGCGAACCCCAGTGAGAGCCATTATCCACAAATGGAAAAAACTTGGAACAGTGGTGAACCTTCCCAGGCTGGCCGGCCTACCAAAATTTCACCAAGAGCGCATCAACAACTCATCCAGGAGAACTCAGATGAAAATCTAAAGAGCTTTAGGCCTCACTTGCCTCAGTTAAGGTCAATGTACACAATTCCACAATATAAAAAGACACAGGGCAAAAATGGCATCTATGGGAGAGTTGCAAGGCGTAAATCACTCCTGACCAAAAAGAACACAAAGGCTCGTGTTGTGTTTGGCAAAAAAATCTAGATGACCCTCAAGACTTTTGGGATAATACTCTGTGGACTGATAAGTCAAAGATGGAACTTTTTGGAAGACATGGGTTCTGTTACATCTGGTGTAAAGCTAACAGTGCATTCCACGATAAGAACATCACACCAACTATTAAACATGGTGGTGGTCGTGTGATGATCTGGGGTTGCTTTGCAGGACCTGGAGGACTTGTCATAATTAATGGAATCATGAATTCTGCTTTCTGTCATGTCCACCTGTCAGTTTGTGACCTAAAGCTCAAGTGCAGTTGGGTTATGCAGCAGGTCAATGCATCGAAGCACACAAGCAAGTCCAGGTCTGAATGGCTCAAAGGAAACAAAATTAAAGTTCTGAAGTGGCTGAGTCCTGACTTAAATCCCATAGAGATACTGTGGCAAGACCATAAATGGGCATTTCATGCTTGGAAACCCTCCAGAGTAACCATTCTGCAAAGAAGAGCAGGCCAAAACTCCTCCACAGTGAAGTAAAAGTCTCATCGCAATTTAGCGCAAATGTCTGATTGCTGTTGTTAATGCCAAGGGTAGCGCAATCAGTTATTAGTCTTAAGGGGGCAGTTACTTTTTCACATGGATGATATAGATTTTGAATAAATCATTATCCTCAATAAATGGAATAGTCATTTAAAAGCTGCATTTTGTGTTTATTCGTGTTGTCTTTATCTTATATTAAAATTAGTTGGATGATCTGAAATATTTAAATGTGACAAATTAGCAAAAATTGAAGAAATTGGGGCAAATACTTTTTCACAGCACTGTAGTGACTGTTTCACTCACGACACTACAGGCTCCACGTAGTGATACAAGCAACCATGTGATACCATGTAGACCGATCACAGTCAAGTGGAGGTATCAGAAGAAATGCCACGGTGATTAGGAGTTTGGGGAAATCGTCATAAAAATTAAATACAACTTTTAAAACCATGCAAAAAGTATAAGTTGGAATACAAGATAAATGCAGGATGTAGCCTCTTCAAATGCACTGCAATACTGAGCTCATCAAATAATGTTCTGAATGAACTGGTGTTTGTGTGTGTTTGCATGTGTAGAGGCATTTCAGAGGGCTTGTAAGCGAATGCAGGAGGCCACAGAGAGTCTACCTAAAGATCAAATCAGCACCACCATCCCACTCACCTCAGAGTCCTCAGCATAGACAACAGCACTCCACAGCTCAGGTGTGCTAACACCAAACAGATTTTTCCTGTTTATGGTTTATGCAGGTCACTAAGATGCAGTACTTTATCTGTGTATATATGTAGTTTGTGTAACGTGAGAACAAACGTAAGAACATGTTTTTTAATCAAATTTGATATGTGTTATATATTGATGCTCCTTTTTTATGTGTTAAATCATGAAAGTAAACTATAATCTTTTATAAAAAGAGTATGAAAGTCATGTAAAAATGAAGTATGAACCACAGCCTAATAGCTCATTTTACTACATTTTATCAGCGTCAACATAATGTGACTATTTACTGTCTATCCTAAAAGTGTCCACTTATGATGCGTTAGCAAAAATATATACATATTACATATATACATATATACATATTTCTGTCTATCACTGAGATTCAGTTAATAGACCTTACAGTTTTTTCTGAACGGCTGAGCTGCTAAAGAGCCATATAACCTTACAGAAAATATATATATTTTCTGTAAGGTCAGATGGTAATTAAGAAGTAGCAGCTCAGTAGTAGGCCAGTCAGGTGAGACTATTTTTGCCACTTCAAACAAAAAAATCAACAATAAGTTAAATCAAAAACACTGAAAGTTAAGTGTTGTTTTCATAATCAGTTATTTGTACATTTCTGTTTGCAAACTAAATGAAAACAAACCTGTGCATTCATGAAACCTATTCTTCAAATGTTACAGATTACAATGCTGTCACTCACAATCAGCAGACAGTGGGGCTGAATTGGACCTAAATGACAGACGAAATACTATATTAGAACTACAGATTGCATAAGAATTCATTTAACTTATGTATTCACTAGACATGCCCCATTCCCAGTGTGTAAAGTGTGTAAAGTCTATATGAAGCAACACTGCCACAGTCACAATTCAGTTAGACATGAAAAGACTCAGAGACTGAAATATGTGCAAGGAAGACCCTGGGTAATGATTAATAATAATCAGAAGTGCTGCTTAAACAGCTACTTAATCATTTTACACAAACAAAAAAAAATCCTTAATCCTAAAATTCTTAATAGACGATGTATTGACTCACCATCATAATGTGATAAAATGTACTATTTAATCATTTATAAAAGTGTGATATCTTAAAAAGGATTTTTGTTTACAACAGAGCAAAGCTATTAATCAATGAAATGGCATTCATTGATCACTAATACATAATTTTGTAAGGTAGAAAATATTTTAAGTAGTTCTTAAAACTAAGGTTTATACTTGTAACACTGCACGCTCACAATTAAAATGACACGAGGCTTTACTGGAAAAAGTGTGATCCAAAATCACAATCAGAAAACATGCTAGGGTAAATGCCAGAAACATTCGATAACAAAGCCAAAGGGACATCAAGAGAACAGCGCAGACAAAAACACACGTCAAAACCAAAGCGCAAAACTACAATCCAAAACAAATCCAGCAAACAAGCAAACAAATCCAAAACGAGCACAGGCAAAAACGTAGTCAAAGATACGAATAAAAAGGGTCAAGAAACAACATAAGCTATAACAGGAAAATTCCTGTTATATTCCTACTCTCTCACATTTACTTCATTTATGTCTATTTTTCTATTTCTGCCTAATTTATCTCTGTTTTATTCCTATTTTATTTCTGTCTAATATATGTAAGTTTATGTGCAATTAAATGTTTTGCTACTGTAACTCAGCAATTTCCCTTCAGGATCAATAAAGTTCTATCTATCTATCTAAAAGGCTCGGTATGCTCTGTAAACAGGTGCAATACTCTATTCACCTTACATAATACTGGCTTTAATGCAGATATATTTACATCTGTGTCAGTTAAACCACATAAGGAAAAAGGAAACTGGAATGGGTTGTAGGCAATGCTTTAAAGAAAATGATCTCCCGTAAGTGAAGTCCCTGTACATCAAGTACATCAAGAATCAATTCTGTACTGAATTGAAAACAGAAAACAATCTTTTTCTTTATTTAAATGTATAAACTGCAGACAGAGGAATTCAAGCCAAGCTGTGCTGTCATAATAATAATAAGTAAGAGTTCCTCTCCATTTAACATGCTGGGCTGCTGCAAGCAGGTTAGCATTGCTTGGCAACAACAACAGAAGAATTTGTCCATGAATAGAAAATTGATAAAACATTTATGTTATGACTCATGACGTGATATGTGTGTTACTGTGTAATTAGCAATAAAAAGGTGTTTGGGAATTGTATTTTATCAGTGTTTCCTGCTGCGTCTTTGTTCTGAGTCTTGTTAAGGCTACCTGAACATACCAGATATAGGTAATCAAGGGGAAGATAATTACTGTATGTACTCAGTTTGTGCAGGTGTGATATGTGGAGTAAACGAGCAACATTCTATAAGTATAACTCATTTCTGTAATTCGTAATTGTTTCAACAAATCTGCAATGTGTCAAAACCATCCAAATGTGTTTAGAATTTTGTAAATTAAAGGTCACAATTAATGAAAATCATCCAGAATTAATCGATGCAACCTAAAAGGCAGTTGACAGGCAGGTGACAGACTATGAATCATGTTTATTTAATTGTGTAGTGTGATTATTTTTGTAAGATATTTAAATGCTGTATGATTGCAATGTATGAGATGCTTCTGTACTAGCTGTGTTTTGTACTGTTTATATTTTTCAGTAGTATAAAACAAAAGCACAGTGTGCTATATGTTTAAATGAAATATTGAATATTTGTTTATACCAATGTGCTTGTAAAATAAGTGCATCCTCTTTTGTACTGGTTTGCCATGTGTGATTAGTATTATTGTTTTTTTTGCTTGTTTGTTTGTTTGCTTTTATTCTTATTATTGGGATTATAGATTATATTAATAATGTTTTTCCGCAAATCAGATTTTTTTTCAGGTTGTTAAACAATTACACTCAAATTTACACAATTCTACCAGATGTGAGTTTGATCATACAGATAAGCCAAAGATAACATTAATGAATAACAAAACTATCAGTGAAATTGTGTGTGCTCATTTTACAATCAGATTTGACAGCACCCAACTTTGATGTACAAGAACCAATTTGTTTAATAAAACTGGCAACTTTAAGTTAAGCTATTTAGGCCCATAATTAAACATGAACACACCTAGTATTTCATATATATATATATATATATATATATATATATATATATATATATATATGTATATACATATGATAGCATATAGATGTTAATCAGCAATTACGATACTATACATATATTTACACAGCATGTTTTTTAGGCCATGTTACTGCGCAGCTCAATCAGTGGTATTCAACTAGGGCTTTAGGCCCACCTACCCTCAAAGCCCCCATCAATCACATCAAAGCCCCCCTTTCCCCTCCACATGTAAAAACGCTTTTTGGGGGTGGTAAATATAATACAAGGGAACTGATTAACATTTACATAAAATAGTTCAATTTTATGCAACTTTAAGTAAAATTCACATCTGTAAAAAACACTTCAGTAAAGCCATTGACTTCTACTTAATATTATCTACATTATGGAGTACAACATTTCAAGTAAAATCTACTACATTTAAAAGCCTCATAAAATGTATCCAATTAAATTAGAATTACGCAGCCATGCACATTCCTTTCAAACTATGCTGAAGAAACCGGGTACTGGGAAACTGGTTCTACCCGGATGTTTCACTGGATTCTTTTTGGGCACATTGGATATTCACAGGATGTGGAATTCAACAGTGCGAGATTTAAGGTAACTTTTTTGCCTCTGTGACAAACAATATAGTTCCAGTTTATTCACAAATGTTAATCAATGCTAGCTCGATTGTAATAAAGCTAACAAGAACTTACTTATGTCCTTCAGTGGATTAGCTTAGCATATTAACATAGCAACATGGTACAGTGAGCACTGATAATTGTTTATTGGTTGCAATTATATGTGACTGCATTCCACATTTCTTGCGAAAGTTTCAACTGTGTGTAGGCAGCCCAATTTAGATGGGGTGAATGGTATTTACTAAGTTAGTATGAAGCCCCCATGACTAAAGTTTCATAACAATATGGCAACAAGGTCAAACTACTGTAGTTCAAACTAATGTGGTTCTGACAAGCACTAATGCTTACCCTCAAAACAAAATTAAAAATAAAAAGCAAACACCCTTGCTCTATAAACCTATTTATGTGTATAAATTTGAGGACACTACAGCTGCAGGCGTTAGTGCACCTGATTTAATTAATATGCATTTTAAGAGTAGCACTGTTGAGAAGTGAAAATAAAGAGATGGATGGATGGATGGATGGATGGATGGATGGATAGATAGATAGATAGATAGATAGATAGATAGATAGAAAACAGACAATACTGAATAAATATGTGCAGATATTGGTACCAAAATAAAGTGTCTAGTGTGGAGTGTCCATATGTGTAGATGGACAAAAAGGAACATAAGATTTAGCATGAGATATAAGACTTATGATTTGTGATTTAACATGAGATTCAGATTCAGTCCTCATCTCTCCTCTCCCCTCTTCTCTCTTCTCTTCTGGCCCCCCTGGGAAGAGTTGAAGAGCCTGATGGCTCTGGGGACAAAGGATCTTCTTAATCTGTCAGTTGAGCAGCTCTGTGACAGCAACCTGCCACTAAACATGCTCTTCCTGTCCATGATGATGGTGTACAGTGGGTGGCCAGTGTGATGTCTGTGCTGTCAGCCTGTGGGAGGGGTGCATGAATATCAATAGAAGAAGATGAGGTGTTGATGTCCCGGCAGGCAGAGACTGAAGTGCCAGGAGCTGAGAAGAGGAAGGGTGTGGAGGTGACCACTGTACATACAGACACTGTGGAGATCTAAACAGGGCAGTCAAACCGGTTATAGAAGATATTAAACTCATTGGCTCTCTCTGCGTCACCGTCTAACGCACTGTCCATCCTCTGCTTATCCTATTCTCCCTTAACTTCTGCTCCACCTTCATCCTGTAGGACTCCTTGGCCTCTCGCAATTGGACTTTGAGCTCCTTCTGTACATTCCTAAGCTATTCCTGGTTATTGTCTTTAAAGGCTCTCTTCTTCTTGTTCAGCAGGCCTTTGACATTGCTGGTTATCCAGGGCTTGTTATTAGCATTCCTCCCCATATGGCTCCTGCAGTACACTCCATTCAGTGCACTCGAAAAAATCCCTGAGAGCCGCTTTGGCTTCAGGAGACCATTTTCTGAAGGAGCGTGTGGTTACAGGTTGTCTTCAAACACGGGGTTTGTACTGAGGCTGCAAGCAGACCACGTTGTGGTCAGATTTTCCCAGAGAGGGCAGGGGTGTGGCGGTGTATGCATCCTTCACATTGGCGTAAAGGAGATCAATTGTCCTGTTCTTCCTAGTGGGGCAGTCTACATACTGGTATGTAGCATTGAGTCCAGTGTAATGTAATGTTAAAATCACCAGAGATAGCAATGAAAGCCTCGGGGTGCTGGGTCTGAAGTCTAGGGAGCTGTCCCACGCCATTGTCCCACAATGGGGTGGGACAGCTCCCTAGGCATGTAATAGGGTCAGAGACTCACCGCCAGCAGTTCAATATCCCGACAGCAGATTATCTCCTTCACCGTCACATGTCCTGGGTTACACCACCTGATGTGCACAAAAAGCACCTTCCCCTACCTTTGCTTTTGCCGCTCAGTTTAGTGTCCCTGTCCACTCTCACTGTGGTGAATTCAGGAATGTCCACGTTAGCATCAGGAATGTTGTCGGTTAGCCACGTTTCCGTGAGACATAAAAGACTACATTCCTGGTATAACCGCTGATTACGAACCAGTGCTGCTAGTTCATCTGTCTTGTTGGCCAACCTGTACTGCTACTAACCTGAACTGCCACCATGAACCCGGAAAAGAAAACATTTAAACACCAAGACGAGGTTACTCTGACACAGCCACGGAACTGTTTGTGAGAAGAAGGTATGCTAGAACACAAAGGAGCAACAAAGTAAAGAGAAAACATTCCATCAGAGAATTACTCTCATTTAGATTTATTATTTAAGACGAGTTTCTTTCTTTCAGATTTACTTCCTGTAGTTCCAATTGCATATATTCTTTTCACATTGACTTCATAACCAATTATGACCAATAATGATTCTTCATATTTTTTCAGCTCCTCCACCAGAAAGTCCAGTTCTTCTAGAGATGGTAGCGGGAGACGGCCACTCAATTCACCTATTTCACACTTAAAAACAACCTATTTTTTAGGTTCATCTCAGGTTAATGTTTTCCTGCAGACAGTGATCAGTTGATTGGATTGTGATAATTGCTCACACACAACCACAAGTGATAACTTAAAAGAGTAATTTATTAATCAATTAAGGCATAAAAGCACTAATGATAGAATAATAAAGGTATAAAGCACGGTTAAACTATCTAACGTGCAGATACAGTAAGTCTAATAATTAACAACACCTCCCAATTAAATACAGGATTTAAATAATTTACACATCATTACATTCTGTTTTATTTACATTTTGCACGTTCTTTTTGGAAACTGGTTTGTATTTATTGTAATGTTGTAGTGTTTCTCTTGTACTTCCCAGATAAATGGCTTTTTGTATCATTTTCTCAGATGGTCTAAGACTTGCACAGTAATGCATATACCATATATAACTACATTATATGTAAATGCCTATATGACGATGAGCACACATTCATAACACAGATAAGGATAAATGTTATATTCTGGCTCATGCCAACTCACAGTATTACTGTCTGAATACATGCTTGATTATACATGTACTAGAACATTTTAAGCTTAAAGGGCAGACTTTATGGGAAAATAAAAACAGATTGTAAGATTTAAAATACATTTGCACTGCTATAAAGACATACATTTTCAAGCTGTGTATGCTAAGGTATTAAATCCCTTGTATGGCCTTATAAAGAATATATAAACATCAAATATACTGCCAAGTCTGTCACATAGGTAGATTTGGCCATATTCACTAATTTACCTACTTTTTACCTACTAGCTTCAATGTCATATTTAAGAATACTCAGAAGAGAACAGTCAAACTAATGTATCAAAGTAATAACTTGACAAAAGCTCCAAATGTGATTCAGCCAATCAGGATTTAAAACCAAAAATGTGTTTTTTAAAAATTAGTTTTGATATTAATTGACACAACAACCGTCTAATGCACAGTTGCCTATGTGTTTAAATGGTGTATGTCCACAGAAGTGCATTGTAAGAAGACTTCGTAATAATAATAACAATAATACTAATAATACTGAACTAATCAACCACTGTGATCTGCACCAGGGCAATGAAACTAGGATTAGGTTAACTAATCTTTTTGTATATTTTTATAATCATCATTTTTATTTTCATGTATACCCTTTTGTAAAGAGAGAATTTATTTTTTTTTTGACATTTAGTAGTCCTACAATGCTAATCTTCTTTCGTCCAAATTTAACTCATTCAGCATTCAGTAACATTAAATGGGAATTCCACAGATTTTAAAAAATTAATACATAACCATTTCATGTAAAAACTTTCTGTGATGTAGGGTTTAGAGGCATTAAACTCTCAGACGTCTGGCTCCTATTACTACCACTGTGAACAAATTGGCAAATTTCAGAACGTTTCTCTAAAATTGAGTAAGTCTGTAAGTTCCTCTAGAATGGAGCATTTCACCTCAAACCACTCTAAATGACTTTGTTTACATCTCCAGAACTGAATTCTGCAGAAATTTTGAAAAATGTGTCTTCTTGTTTACTTTGGAAGGCTCATGGGTAACACTGTTTTAAAACTAATCTCGCTCTGTTCTTTAGCCTGGCTTACTTTCACTGTGCTATAATACGGGCTCAAAGAGATTAAATAATATAGGTGTGACTTTCATGGTACAACATTCAGGCTGAATTCTGGAGAAATGTCTGTCTTGAAGCCTATTAAACACATGTTTCACCTAGGCCTGTTTCCAGTAAATGTCACATTATTTACAATCATTCTAAAATTTGGTGGGTACTTACTTATACTATACACATAGTTACACTGACTTGATCCTGCACGGCAGTCAAATGTCTGTTGTGGGTCGACGCCCCTTTTAACTGTCCTTTTCTCAGAACTCTACTCGGTAGAGACCACACCCCTTTTAGGATCAGTTTTATATGTGCTTATCTACCTGCACAACAATATTTGTAGAGGAGTTGCAACAGTTCACAACTGCTCTTCCAGTCAGAACAGCATTTACCGTGAGTATCATATTCATGATGGTTCAATAAGCTGATAAAATGGTTTCTTGGCACTGGTTCTTTTAATTTGTTTTAATTTCATACTTCTTTTCATCTTTCATACATCTTTTCTTTCCAACCAAAAATCCCTGGCAATCTTGTCAGCATATGTTGTATGATGTGCTCAGATCCCTTTATTTATATGTCCTACCTGCCTAGAATTGTGATTTTCTCTTTACATAGTTTGGTCAAATAATGGTTTCCACTGGCTGTGTTGGAAATGGCTTCCATTATTTTATTTCTTGTTTTCTTCCTCAGAGTAATAAATCTACAAATGAGTAGAAGAGGTATGTGTTCAGAGTCTCTAAATATTTGAATGAATCTATTTTTACACAGTTGTTACATGTTTGGAAGATTTTTTTTTATTAACAACAGATAAAAGGACACTTGGAGATGGCAATATTTCTTCTCCACCTGGGACAGCTAAAAGACAAAAAAGGCATTCTAGCCCTGAGAGAAGAGGTGCCGGTAAGCTTTACATTTTGCTGCTGTTGCCAAATGGTTACTATTCCAAAGAAACAACTAGTACATAACTAGAAATAGGATTTGATGATTGGAGTTCTTTGTAGTATGTTTTTTTAATTTAAAAAATCAAAAATAAACAAAAAGGAAACAAAGTCTTTAACTGTAACTTTAACAAAAGATAAAATTTTATGTCAGTCCAAGTCAGTTTATATCTCGCCACCTTGAGTCTGTACTTATTCTGTACTCAAATCTCAGGTTATGAGGTTGTAACAGTGCAGTTGTGTTTATCACACTATCACAAACAAAATAATGAGTCGGGAACCTTAGTTACTGTGTTGTGGACATTGCACACGTAACCACTCTTAAAGCAGGTTAAAATTTTTTTATTTCTTAAAAACTGAAAGATGAAGCATTACTGACAAAACCACAGTAAAATATGATGTGTGTGTGTGTGTGTGTGTGTGTGTGTGTGTGTGTGTGTGTGTGTGTGCGTGCATGTGTGTGTGCGTGTGTGTGTGCGCTGCTGCGAGTTGCCCTGTAAAGTAATTTACAAGTCAGAGGTGTCGGGTTGAATTCGGCGGGTGTTTTTCTGACCATGTCAAACATCTTTACATATTAACATCACACACAGGCTCAAAAACAAGGTCTGGCTTGATATTTAGGTTTCAGAGGTGTGGACTCGAGTCATGTGACTTGGACTCAAGTCAGACTCAAGTCACAAATTTGACAACTTGCGACTCGACTCGACAAAATCAACAAAGACTTGCGACTCGGACTTGAGCCTTATGACTCAAAAATACTCGAGACCCAAAGTGAAAGAAATGTGGAGAGGCATCTGACTGCAGACAGGACTCTACGTAGTGGTTACTTTTTATGTAAATGATTTGTTTCCTGTCATAAATTTGAAATACAGCAACGTCGTCAAATTTCTGTTACTGTCCTTATGCCTGGCTTATTTTATTTTGAAAGACAAGTGATGCATTAAGACCTCCGCATACTTCTTGCGGGTGTCCGCCTGGCTTCAGCGGACAACGAACAATATGATGTAATTGCAGAGAAAATGAACAACCGCAGAGGTCGTGCAGAGACTTCGTTCACTGTGTCGTGCACACAGCAGCTGGGCGAACTCCGTGGACGAAGACACTACACAACAAAGCCTGTGACTGGTCGGTAAAAAAGAGGCGTGCCATTAAACAAAGATGAATGACTTTGAGGATCTTTGTTTCGCAAGAAGTACTATCAATACCTCCTACATGTAAGACGACTATTATTCGGTAGTATTAACTAGTAGTAAGCACCAAAACATATAGGTTATGTTATATTTAGGTTCACGAGAGGACAATGCTGAAGTTGGCTACCTATTTGCCAGCTTCTTGCTCGATTTTTCCTGTTCCACCTTAAATAGTGGCAGTTTTCTGGGCTTGCACATTGCCATTGTGAGAACTGTGGTAGAACTGTTTTCCAGTAGTGATGGAACTTATCAACATTACCTGCATTAGCGGAGCATCCACGACAGACAAAAACGAAACCACAGGAAGTATGCAAGCTTAACAACACTATGATTTTAGGGACTGAGGAGACCAATTGCTATAGATTTAAAAGTTAAATGTTTTCCCATTCTTGATTAATATAGGATTTCAGCTGCTCAACAGTTCAGGGTCCCCTTTGTCATACTTTTCGTTTCATAATCTGCCAAATGTTCAATGGGTGACAGGTCTGGACTGCAGGCAGGCGAGTTTAGCACTGTGATTCCTTTAATATGAAGTCATGTTGTTGTAATGCGTGCAGAATATGGTTTGGTATTGTCTTGCTGAAATAACCAAAGTCTTCCCTGAAAAAGACGTCATCTGGATGGCAGCATATGTTGCTCCAAAACCTGTATATTGTTCAGTATTAATGGTGCCTTCACAGATGTACAAGTCAGCCTGCCATGTGAACTAATGCACCCCCATACCATCACAGATGCTGGCTTTTAACTGCGTGCTTATAACAAGCTGGATAGTCCCTCCCCTTGCCCCGAGGATGCGGCGTCCCTGATTTCCAAAAACAGTGTCAAATTTTGATTTGTCAGATTTGGTCTGAAGATCATAGCCATCAAATACTGTTTTTCGGCCTTATCCCTTTCACATAGATTTCTCCAGATTCTCTAAATCTTTTAATGACATTATGATGCTGAATTTCCCAAGTTCTTTGCTATTTTGTATTGAGAATATTCTTGGATAGCACTATTTGCCCACGCAGACTTTGACAGAGTGGTGAACCCCTCCTCATCCTTAGTTCTGAAATACCGAAAGTCTCTCTCATGTTACTGACCTATTGCCATTAACCTAATTAGTTGTGAGATGTTCCACTTGTCGTTGTTTTAACATTACACAACTTTATCAGTCTGTTGCCCCGTCCCACCTTTTTTGAAATGTGTTGCTGGCATCAAATTCAAAATGAGCATATATTTTTCTATATGGTTGGCATACATTTGGCAGCCAGCCCATATCAAAAGCCTTTTTTAAGTCTAAGAAAAAAGCTCCCACAACATGACCTTTATCCAAAAGTCCTTCTATTTTTTTTCAATTAGATGACAATTTGCAGTCCCTGTAGAGTGTTTGGGTCTTAATCTAAATTGTTGTTGGTGCAATAACTGATTTGTCTCCAGATGGCTTATAAATTGCTTTGCTACTATTTTTGTCCAGTATCTTGGAGACAGTTGGGAGAATGGCAATAGGTCTGTAATTACATGTCAAGTTTGGCTCACCAGATTTAAAAATTGGACTGATAGTAACTGTTTTCCAGCTCTCAATGAGTTCATGTTTTGATGGACAAGTTTACAAGATGTGCTCTTGACTCTAGCAGTTCGATATTTTTTTCTCAGTGCAGAATCAAGATTATGGATGTCTTTGGCCTGTCAGTTGCTGAGATTACTCAGAATTTTACTGACTTTCAAGGTTAACATCTTTAATGAAAAATACATTTTGAGGGTTCTGGTCCACTATGCTATGCTATGAGTGTCAGCTCTACCAATTTAAAACTGTTCGTAAGTTCCTGCACTGATTCAACAGAAAACAAAAAATCAAATCAATCATCAAATGTTGCATTATCAGAAATATATTTGTTTATTCTCAGCTGCTTTACTCTGTTGTGCTTATGGGGCCTTGCTCAGGTCAATGACAACTTTGTTTCTTATACCTGTGTAACTGAGATGATCATTATTAGTTTTTGAGACAAGAGCCCTTTTAAGTGCTCCATGTTTTAGTATATGCCAATTAAACCATTAATAACTGTCATGAAATTATCACAGCAGGTGCTCAAATTATGTGTTTCTGTTACTGTATCCCAGTTCATGTGCATCAGTTCTCTTTCAAAATCTACCATTGTACATTTTGGAATCCCTGATTTGATAGATTTCATGTCATTTTCAGTATGATGAACCAGTAGTTCTTTCTGACAACCAATGTCATATTGTGATCTGATAGGTCTGTGATCAAATTGTATCTTTTAGTTATTCTTTCTGTACTTTTTATTATTTATTAGGTATTCTTTCTGTTGGTGAAAACAAGGCCAATCAGGATTTTACTTCACTGTTATTCTTTTAGGTCTATCAATCAGTTTTGGTAATTGAATTTTGCCGTAATTTATTTCAATTTCCTTTTAGCATCTTTATCCATCCAGTTAATATGGTAATCTCCAAATAAAACACATTCAGAAAAATGATTACACATTACAAACAGTTTTTAAGTTCATCATAAAACCTTACATTGTGTGAAGGTGCATTATTCAGAGCAATGACACTGAAATTCATTTGATGTCAAAGAACAATATTCAGTGCCAGGCATTACAGATTATAGTCCAACTGTATTTCTGTGCATCTAAAATTCTCTCTGATATATACTCCTCCTCCTCTCCCTATTGCCCAGTCTTTCCTAAAACAAGTGTATACTGCAGTCCTTATAATTGTTTTGATGGTGTATAACTGTTTAGCCAGCTCTCATTGAGACACAGAAAATCCTGGTTAAAGTAAACAACAGTTTTTGTATTTGGTCAATTTTGGACAATATGCTCCAGACATTTCGGTTACTGTCAAGAATGCCTTTAAGTTTTGTTTCACAGTCCCAAATAACCTTTGCGTGATTGACAGTTTGAAAGAAGTATTTGAAACATTTTCTTTGTTTTATCACTGTGCAGTTCACATTTGTTCCATTGTGGACCCTTGTAGATCTCAGAGTAGTTTGATGCTCCTTTAGAGTTACCCCAGCATGATTAGCAAATGAGGTCAAATTACCAGTTGGCAAAGAGCCTCCTAGCAGGCTATTGCAGTGTGTGTAGGTCCCTGGACTCACACCCCATGCTCGTCATTATCGATCTGTACATTAGGCTGCACCAGGTCAAGAACCACCTATGCCACTGGCACTAACAGGGAGGCAGTCTGCCAAAGTCTTTGCTGATCTCCACTGGCACTGCACCGTGCAGCCCACCCCTCTGGGGAGAGGCCATCCAGAACAGTGCACTGGTAAGGTTGACACTGGCAGGTGTATTTGTGGTGTGACTTACAAGTCTTGGGGAATGTGGGAGACTGACAATAGGCATGATTGACAGTAGCTGCAGTCTGCAATTGGGAACAACATTGCACTGGAGAAGCACACTGGGCATCTGGGTTGCTCACAGTCAATAGTGAGGTCAGGCCAAGATTTAAATGAACATCGTCTTACAGTAATATTAAAAAAAAAAATCTTGGCAGTTTTCCACCTTGCCTCTTGTTGTTGTGTAATGCTAAAAAAAACACCTGGTGGTTGATTGCCCCCTGCCCTCAGGCAGCACTGCATTAAAAACAGACATGATTCTATAGAGGAAATCACTGCATTGGCTCAGAAACACTTCTAAAAACCACTGTCTGTGAATACAGTTCGTTGCTGCATCCACAAATGATTCAAGTTAAAACTCTAAAATGCAAAGAAAAAATCATATATAAACAGCATCCAGAAATGCTGCCACCTTCTCTGGGCCTGAGCTCATTTAAAATGGACTGAGGGGAAGGGGAAAAGTGTCCTGTGGTCTGAAGAATCAACATTTGAAATTTTTTTTTAAATCATGGACACCGTGTCCTCTGGGCTAAAGACCACTCAGCTTGTTATCAGAGCACAGTTCAAAATCCAGTATTCATGATGGCATAGGGGTGCATTAGTGCACATGGCATGGGGGAAGACACCATTAATGCTGAACGATATATACATGTTTTGGCAACACATGCTGCCATCCAGATGACAGCTTTTTCAGGGAAGGCCTTGCTTATTTCAGTATGTATTACAACAGAATGGCTCTGTATTAAAAGAGTCCGGGTGCTAAACTGGCCTGCCTGCAGTTCAGACCTGTCACCCACTGATAACATCTGAAGCATTATGAAATGAAAAATATGACAAATGAGCCCCCGAACTGTTGAGCAGCTGAAATCCTATATCAAACAAGAATGGGAAAACATTTCACTTTCAAAACTACAGCAATTGGTCTCCTCAGTTCCCAAATGCTAACAGAGTATTGTTAAAAGAAGAGGTGATGAAACACAGTGGTAAACATGCCCCCATCACAACTTTGTTGGAACGTGTTGTTGGCATCAAATTCAAATTCAGCATATATTTTTCAAAAAACTATGAAGTTTCTCAGTTTCAACATGTGATATGTTGTCTTTGTAGTATTTTCCATTATAAATATGGTTTACATGATTTGCATATTGTTGCATTCTATCAATATTTACATTCTGCCCAGCGTCCCAACTTTTTCGGAAATTGGCTTCTTTGTGCTGTTTTCAATTAATTACCTGTGATGGGAAGTTTACAGATCACTGCTTTATGTTTTTATTTGCATTTTACCTACTGTCTCAATTTTTTTTGGAATTGGGTAAGTCTCAACGCCAGAAGGCATCACATGACATACAAAGCATAGCAAATAATGCATGTGTGAAATGTAAAAGTTTGTTCTTTTAATTAAAATCAAGCTGTGCTATAAATTTAAACGCCAATTATATGAAAGCACACAAACAAAGAGCAAACATAGTGGGAACAAATATGTGGCTCACAATACATAAAATGTTTTCAAAGAGTTGATCTTACCTATTTAAGGATGCTTTAAAACTCACATACATACATACAATATAAAACGATGATAACAGTAAAATATTTAAATTAATGCAAAGGAGCCGATCGTGTAGCCGATCGTGGAGAATAAAATGGTTTATATTTTGTGTAACACTAATTTCACATTTGCCAATCACCATTCATCCTACTTTGCATAAAAAGAGAGATGCTTAATGTCAATATGTATCAAAATCAAAGCAATAATAATAAACCTTACTTGATATCAGTGAGTTTAGGACTGAATGTCTCGTCATTTTGAACATAACCAACAAGGTCGATGGTGCTTGGCCAAAAATATGTTCTGCAATCCATATGCTAAATTGTTAAAACAGCCAGATTTTGCAGACAGTACAGCACTGATGTATTGCAACAAGAACAAGAAGGCATGCTCAGTACTGAAATTCCATCGTTTTGTGTGGACTATCATAAAAATGTGTTCCAACCAGCAGCGAACTGAACCAGGACTCACTTGGAAGCAGACTGAGACCCATGATTTTTTGCAGACCATTGTTCAGGTGTTTTATGCTGTAAGCGGTAGAATACAATTTAGAATCTGTTAGAGCAAACTTTTAAAATGAATTACTAAAAAATAAATAACCTATTAGTGTGGAATGACCTTTATCTCTATTATACTATATGCAATTATACTGTCCATTATACTGATAATAGAAAATATTGGTCTGTTTCACACACCAACTTATAATTTACGCTTTGCCATAATTGTCATTGACTCAGTTTCTTTTTCTTAACATGTTTTTTTTTTTCCAGGGGTGAATATTACAACAGCCAAGTCAGTTATGAAAAAAATTCAATCCGATCTACATAAAAAACTACATGAAGACAGCTCCAGCCCCAAAAAGCTCATTCAGTATATCAGGTACAATAAACTTATTAATTGCACCATATAAATACATTGACAGCACAACTGTTAAAACTGTGTTTTGGAAACTTTTTTTTCTTATGCTTTTTATGCACAGACAAAACATCTCAAAACTGGACAAAAGAGATGAAACAAAGAAAACTACTGTTGGAGTGGTTGGGAGGACAGGGGCTGGGAAGAGCTCTTTGATAAACGCTATCCTGGGAGAAAAAGACCTGTTACCATCAGGAACCATTTCTGCCTGTACTTCAGTCATCATACAGGTTGGAGCCAACATAACAGACTCCAAGTACAGTGCTGAGATTGAATTCATCTCAAAAGACGTAAGTTATAACACAATGTGTCTGAAAACATGTCTGGAGTGTTCACTCCTCCAAAAGATACCAAAATTGTAATTTAAGCAGTCATAATCTGAACTTTGTCTAATGGCACCAAGGACTGATCGAGGAAGAGGTGCAGCAGAGTTGGGAAGAGAGCAAAAGGGAGAAGGATTATAGGAGAATTAGTGATGAAAAAAAGGGGAACGAGGGATGAAAGAGGGGAGGGGGGATGAAGGATGAAAAGGGTGGGGGTGGGATGAAAAGGGTGGAGCTGGGACAAAAAAGGGGGCTTGAAGAAAAGGGGGCTTGGATCAGTGGGTTGAGCTTCTGCGTAATTCAACATCACTAAGATAATACTATATGGAGTGGAATGTAGAAAACATATAGCAATACTACCAACTGTACACAGGCAATAAACACAATACACAATAGGACTGAATAAGCAAGTCCCTGGTAAGAGCTTAAACAGCTGGATAGAAACCAGTAATTTAGGGAGGTACAGAGAAACTGACATAACAAGCCAGCAAGCAAAAGGCTTAGCAAAATAAGGCATCTAACTAAATAGATGCAAGACATGTAGGGGACAGGAATTTTGGGCCCATGCTAGGGAGAAGAGAGGGAAATAAACATAACAAAGGAGGAAAGTGACAACAGCAAGAGAGAGGAGGAATGGCGGTTTGCGTAGCCGGTCGGAATGGCTGTTGAAGGGGTGACATCATCATGTAAAATGTGTGTTGGCACAGTGAGGTGATAGCGAAGGGTGAGAGTCAATGCAGTGGTGTCGTCACATGGTTTGTGCCGCTGCATGAGCTGAGGGTGGTTGAGCAATGGCAGAGGGCAGGCTTTGTTTACTTCAACAAAGTGGAATAATTCAGTACGTGGTTGCAGTCCAGTCAGGGATGCAGCTTGGACGAGGTTCACAAAAGGGGCAAGGGTCGGAGTGGAGGCGCGTGAGCTGCAGAGGCTTGAGAGTGCCATGACCATGCATTGAAACTGAACAAGTGAACAACATTTTTAGGCTTTGCAGCGATAAGCTAACCTGTTAATTCGTGTTGCATATAAACTATGCCCACTCGTCTGTGTAACGGGTGCAACCCTGAGTGGTCTCTCGTTCACTGGGCCGGTACAGGGTAAGTTAATCTCTTTGGACAGCAACAGTCCATCGCCCCAAATGATACTCCTGTGGTGCCACGATCCACCTCCCCATCTTACCCTGGGGCTCTTTGAACTGCATGAGCCAGGCCAACTAGTCATGATCAGTGTGCAAAATGGTGGGAACACCGAAAACATAAGGGTGGAAATGACGCAGCCCCACCATGCTAGCCAACAGCTCCCTTCACGTCATACAGTAGTTCTGCACAGTGCTCTGGCTTATTCAAATGCCAGCTGTAGTATGCAATGACGTCTTATTCTCATCCTGTAACTGCGAGAGGACGGCACTACTAGCCCAGCACCCAGCGTGAACACTGTCTTCTCTCTGGCTCCCGCAGTGAATGTCACCTGCCAGTACTACGCAGAGCCAACTAGCAGATCCATAGCATCATCAATGCAGATATGAGTGGATAGAGAGTCGGGTTTGGTGTTAGCGTTGAGCTAACCTCGTACTTACTCACCACTGCTGCCCTCCAAGCTTTCCATTCCCACACCTTTCCGTGCTTTATGTGGCACATCTGATGACTATATATAGTATAGACAAAATACCACACAATAATTTTTTCCATACTTTTCCTATAGGTTGTCGTAAAACCATCCACCAAAAACTGACCTACAATCTCGGAACAAACTTGTATCCGCCCGTATATTCCTTACTGCAGACATAATCAGTGTGAATAGTCCATGATACTGTTGCATTTATATGTACACCAAGGTATTTATAGGACATATCCTGCTTAATTTCCTCTATAGGTATTCTTAATGGAGGTGGAAATGAATCAGGAGAGACCAAAAATAATCTCTTTTAGTCTTAGTCTTCTTTGTATTGATAATAAGATCATTCTGGTTGCACTTATCTACCAGCCTATTTACACCCTGTTGAAATAATGTCATCATTATCTGTCAACAGAGCTAGTAACATAGAATCAGAATATTTAAAAATAAAATAATTTGTTTCATGAGCTTTACAACATTTGTATACAATGTAAGCAGAAGCAGAGAACTAACACATCCCTGTGAAGCCCCAACAGTAGTAATATTGGACAGTGATAGGGTTTCATTTACTTTCAATTCTTGTTCTCTATTAGTAATGAAATTTTTATACCAGTGACTGAGATAAGGATTAATGTCTAATTGAAGAAAAAAGGGGAGACTTCCACCTTGTGCAATTTTTAAATGATTACTGGTGCCCTGGCTCTCCAAAATACAAAATTCTGATAGAACACGAAGTCCCGTGCTCAGCGATTAAATAAGTAATTATAGCTGCTTACTTTTACTCTTTTCATTTCATGATCATGTATTGACTCATGCCACAATGCCATTCAAAATTAGTGCATACAGGTGTGGCCTAAAATACTCACATCAATAACATCACATGACTCTCACATGACCATTGAAAAACCATCAACATAGACCAAAGTAAACAAAGAAATAAATACAATCTATCTACATATACTCAAAAAAGGAATCTAATCAAAACATACACAATTTAATTAATTGTTCATTCCTGCTGGTGTCATGGATGAATTGTTGAATTGTTTACTTTGGTCTTACATTACTATGTCTAAACGTACTTAACACATCATCAGCAGAGATTTTTATCCTATCTAAGCTGGTTAGTTTAGTGTGAAAATATCACTACATTTATCGTCAGTATCCACCATTTCAAACCTAGTAAAATGAGCATTCAGTAAATTTGAAAATTTAAAGCAATTTTCTACCGGAATTGGCTTCCTTGATGAGAACCTCATCTGTCATGTCCTTCATAGTGTCCCATAGTGTCCCAGTACAGTAAAACTTACTATTTAGAAATAGTGACTGTAACAGTAACACTCTTACTATTCAGAAATATTGACTGTAACAGTAACAATCTTACTATTCAGAAATAGTAACTGTAACAGTAACACTCTTACTATTCAGTAATAGTGACTGTAACAGTAACACTCATACTAGTCTGTAACAGTGTAACAGTAACACTTACTATTCAGAAATAGTAACTGTAACAGTAACACTCTTACTATTCAGTAATAGTGACTAACAGTAACACCTACTATTCAGTAATAGTGACTGTAACAGTAACACTCATACTAGTCTGTAACAGTGTAACAGTAACACTTACTATTCAGAAATAGTGACTGTAGCTGTAACACTCTTAGTAGTCATTGACAGTGTAACAGTAAAACTCTTACTATTCAGAAATAGTGACTGTAACTGTAACACTCTCAGTAGTCACTGACAGTTGTGGGGCGTTTGCCAAGAGGGACGGCACGAGGTACGGGGAATTCAAGTCAGGGTGGCACTGGGCAGATTTTATTAAAATTCTTTCTCCAGAAAAAAAAAAAAACAAAACTAAATGTGAAGCAAAACAAAGGTCCCTAAAGGGAGGGCATTCCATCTCTGTACTGCTGCAGGGGGATGACGGTTCGGCTTCCGGTCGGTCTGCGGGGAGCCTGGCAGGTTTAGTCCCCTAGATAGGTCGAGAGAAAGAGAGAGGAAAAAAAACAAGCCAGCCCCGCTGGAATGGCAACCACTCACTGGCTGATCTTCTGCCAGCGCTTTTTATGGGGCTGGCTCCGTCCAAGTGAGCCAGCGCAGGTGGCGAACTCATTGGCGGCCAGGCGTGCGGTATCAGCTTCGGCACACTGCCCTTGTGCTTGATGGCTCAGGAAGACGGGGCCAGCGAAGGCCCGCGTTACCGCTCAGGGCTCCCGATCTATGCCACACCTGGAAAGAGAAGTCTTGCAGAGAGAGGAACCACCGCGTAACGCGGGCATTCGAATCCTTGGCCTTAGCCAGCCATTGTAACGGAGTGTGATCAGTGATCAAAGTGAAATGCCTACTGGTAAGACTGGTAACTCGCCGATGACCCATTTGATGGCAAGAGCTTCTCGTTCCAGGGCAGCATAGCGTTGCTCTGCGGAGTTGAGCTTACAGCTCATGTACAGTACAGGATGCTCTTCTCCATCGAAGTCTTGTGCCAGAACAACTCAGAGGCCCTGCTCTGACGCATCCGTCTGCAGGATGAACGGCCTGTCAAAATCCGGGTTCCGCAGGACGGGCTCCGTTGTTGAGGCGATGTTTTAAGTGCCAGAAAAGTGGCGGGGGCTTTGGGACCATGACGATGGGCTTTGGGACCATGACGATGGGGCTGGACCACGGTCTGTTGGAGGGCTCTATAATACCGGCCGACAGCATGTGCCTATCCTCTTCTTCGATGACGGCCCAGCGTGCTTCGGGGACCCGGTAGGGCCCCTGCCTAACCACAGTACCGGGGGAGTACGGATGTCATGCTGAATGACGTGAGTGCGGCCAGGGTCCTCATACTGGTCAGCGAGCTCTGCCAGTTCTTGTCTTTGGGATGGTGATAGGTCGTCCCCATATTGTAGGAGGGACGTGTCTGTGGGAGAGGCAAAAGCTGAGAGCAGAGGGACAGGTTCAATCCACTTTTTTAGGAGGTTAATGTGATAAGTTTGTTCCTGTTTCTTCTTACCTGGCTGTTCTAGGCGGCAGTTCACTAGCCCCACTCTCTCCTTTACTGTATAAGGTCCCTGCCAGGTAGCCAGGAATTTGCAGGTGGTTGTGGGAACAAGGACCAAGACACGGTCTCCCAGATGGAACTCTCTGGGCTGAGCTGGGCAGTTGTACGTCCTTTGCTGAGCTCTCTGCGCCTCTTCCATGTGCTCCTTCACAATAGGCACAATTGCATCTATTCGGTGCTGCATTTCTCATACATATTCAATGGCCGAGCGAAAAGGGGATGGCTGTTGTTTCCATGCCTCTCTAACCACATCGCGAAGTCCCCGGGGTCTCCTTGCATACAATAATTCAAAAGGGAAAACCCCGTAGAGGCTTGGGGAACTTCTCGAATGGCAAGGAATCAACAGGTCCCAGTCGCACCCATCTTGTGCTATCACCCTTTTCAGCATACGCTTGAGGGTCTGATTGAAGCGCTCCACCAACCCATCGGTCTGGGGATGATAAACAGAAGTGGGTAGGTGCTTTACCTGAAGGAGCCTGCAGAGGTCAGCCATAAGCTGTGAGACGAACGGGGTGCCTTGGTCCGTTATAATGTCTTTGGGTATCCCCACGCGGCTGCAGAGCAAAAACAGTTCCTTAGCGATGGCTTTGGAGGTGGCCTTTCTTAACGGGAGAGTCTCAGGGTAGCGCGTTGTGTAATCCAATATGTCGTCATCGGAGGTTAGTTTTGTAAGGAGATGGTGAACAGTCTGTTTGGGGCTAGGGAAAGGGGATCCTGCGGCGGTGGCGGCCCTCCAAGAGGCCAGAAGATCATCCGTTGTGGTTCTGATACCCCATGCCAATTCTCGGGTCACAGCTTGCTGTTGGAGACTGGTCTCAAGGAGATGCTGGATGAGTTGATCCATACTGAGGCTACCCGGTTGGTCTGTGGGGAGACTCGGCAGGTTTAGTCCCCTAGATAGGTTGAGAGAAAGAGAAAGGAGGAAAAAAACAAGGCGATTAGTTCAGCCAGCCCTGCTGGAATGGCAACCGCTCCATCTAAGTGAACCAGCGCAGGTGTTGAACTCATTGGCGGCCAGGTGTGTGGTATTTAGGGCTCCGCCCCTGTAGCCACGTGGCCGCCAGCTGTGTTTTGACAGCTGCTGTCAGAGCTTCAGCGCGCTGCCCTTGTGCTTGATGGCTCAGGAAGACAGAGCCGGCGAGAGCCCCGGGGCAGCCAGTGTTCACAGAACAGCAACACTCTTACTATTCAGAAATAGTGACTGTAGCTGTAACACTCTTAGTAGTCACTGACAGTGTAACAGTAACACTCTTACTAATCAGCAAAAATGTAACAGCAACACTCTTACTATTCAGTGATAGTGACTGTGACAGTAACACTCTTACTAGTCAGTACCAGTGTCACAGTAGCCTTAGGCTAACATGGACACCAGACCAATTGCCACACTTCCTTCCCTTGTGTGCAAAACAAACCTTGGACCAGCTGGTACTGATAGCTGTATAATTGCAATATTTTCTGTGTCTGATGCTTGTAGGTACTCGTGCGAGGGACACACAGACTAGACAAAACATTCTGATGGTGTACTGAATTACACCATGCTTTTCTTATCACTGGCAATAACTCCAAAAGGATGAATCTTTCTTCACAAACCCCATGCATTCCTTCATTCTACTGGGACTGTTATATAAAATTACTCTATAGAGACTAATATAAATAAAATAAATGTTTGTGATGACCAACAGTGTGTCATTACAGTGAAAAATATGCATTTAGTTTACATACTGATAGCCTTTAATTCAACTCAGATAAGAGTAAAATACCTTTATTTTTAATATAGTTTTATTAGAATATGCAACATTAATCAGTATCAACTAAAGGAAAGGCTTGTAGGACCTGCAGAGAATCAGGAATGAGAAAAATGTAGAATCCACTGCTCTCCTGTGAATCACTGACGTAGATTGTTTGAGGATGACATAACTGCACACAAACAAGGTGAAACCAGAGGGTAGGAGTCCCTAATAAAGTTGCTGGTGAGTGTAAAATTGTAAGTAGATTAAGATTTGCCAGACTTTTTCATGTTTGCTTCTATTTGCAGCTGTAATCCCTTATCAAGCAAATGGTGCAGAAACACTTGGACCACACATTCACATGATCACCTGCCCTTTGCTTCTACTGTCTACTGTTTTATAACTGTTTATAACTCTGAAAGGTTGCTGACTGTATTGTTTCTTCTTGGATTCTTTTTCTTGAACATCTTGAATGAGGAATGGGAAGAGGAACTCAAAACGCTTCTTAATATTTTATCGGAGGACGGTGAGGAGAGGGATAATGCAATGGTCAATACAGCCAATGAGAAGATTGAAGCACTGTATGGGGAGGAAGGTGTTAAAATGAGCGTAGAAGACCTCCTGAAAGATGACAAATTCTCAGGAATTCCAGAGTTTCTCAAATCTGGAACCAAAAAGATAACATGTGAGACAGTAAGTGAAGGTGATTTTTTGTTGAGAGCATGTAATATTTCTGAAAGTCACTAAAAGCCAACATTCCAAATGTGTAAATAAAGCACCTCATTTGTGTTTATGTTTGTGCATTAAACATCAGGCTTCAGATCTCTCGGATGAGATTAGGTGTTATGTTAAGAATGATGATTCAAGCCCTGGAGGATGTTACTGGCCGGTAGTCACGAGTGTGACCATCAATGTTCCAAACTGTGAAGATTTTCTAGAACACATTTTAATAGTTGATCTCCCTGGAACTGGAGATTACAACAAGAGCAGAGATCAGATGTGGAGATCGGTAAATATTGCTGTCACTTTCAAAATAAAGCCAAATTGTCAAAGGTTAATATGAAATCTTGAACCCTTTACAGCATCTTTATTTCTAATTATTTTAAGGTGGTGGATTAATGCATACAAAAACTGTCAGATGCTCCACTGTTCTTGGTGTTGCTTAGTGTCTTAATAAACTTGAATAAAGCATCTAAGCACATTGTGAATACATACACTAGATTATGCTGTAAACATATGCATGCAATGTGTTTCAATTGTTTAATAAGTCTCTCATATATATGTTCAATTATTATTGATGATCATTTTCATTCTGACTCATAAAGGGAAAACTTGTTTGTTAGAAGTATAGGTAACACTTTACAATTATGGTTGCAAATGAAACATTATATATATAATTTTAACATTTGTCTACATTTGTGACTGTACAATGGAAGAAAAATGTAAAAATTTATCAGTGGATTAATTAACAGATAATTAAGAGCACTAACACATAAGTACTAGGTAGGTGTCACATTACTTCTTCATCTGAGTAAACACACTTATCAGTTCATTATCAGTGTAAAAGCAGCAGTTAGTAAACAGTTATTGATTAAATAATCTATGAACAAATGATACACTAACATATCAATTAACTCTGGATTTAATTATAAATCACTAAGCACTTAATCTGTGAGTAAATAATGATTTATTAACATACACAGGGCTCTGTGCATGTAGTGATACCATAGCTGAATTTGGTCAACCATTTTATATAAAAAGATCAAATCAATGAAGTTAAACAAGTAGCCAATTACAACACTGAGAAGATGCTGCATTAGAATTGGCAGTAGTTATAACGAGAGGGAGATTAATAGTCTGTTTAAAGATTTTAAACTTATGCCTGTGCTTGACTCTGACCAGGGACACTTCCATCACTTTAAATGGAATAACTTAGTTCACTAACAAATGTGGCATACATCAAAGTATTTAAAAATTCATACCAGAAGAGTCACAAGCAGAACAGCCATGTATTGCTGTCCAGCGAGAGCTGTTCAAGTAATCATGGCTGTTTCCATTTCCCTATAGTTATCTTTCCCTATAATGTTGAAGTGTAATATCCTCTGATGTTTTATAGAAACTGAGAGAGTGTTCTACTGTGTGGATCGTAAGTGAAATAAACCGTGCTGGTTCTGAAAAGGAGACCTGGGAACTTATTTCTAACAATATAAGAGACATGGCACAAGGTGGAGAGTGCAGCAGCATCTGCTTCATATGTACCAAAACTGATGACATTGACCCACAGAACTACATGAGGTCAGTTGCAAGTTATTCTATTGCATTTGAAGATACAATTTACACTACCAGTCATGAGGACACATGGTTTCATGTTGTTAAAAAGGCATTTTGATTCAAAGGCTTTTGCTGAAGTTTGAAAATTGTTGCTAAGACAACTATTCAATATAATGCCTACATATGGATTTATGTCCAAAAACAGAAAACAGGAAATAATCATTTTAAAATATTTTTTTTCAAAACAAGTACTTTATGTAGAAATTTCTTGTCTTGGTGTCTTCATTATTATTCTAAAATGAGGAAAAAAGCCTGCTCTATGAGTGTGTCCAAACTTTTGACTGGTAGTGTATATATCAGCTACAGTTCATGCGACAGGCTTGCTACAAAATTAGCATTTTTTATATATATTTTATATATATATATATATATATATATATATATATATATATATATATATATAAAGCATTTGCCACAGTGAAACTAATACCTATCTAAATGTAGATCCACAAAGCTCAGGGATGAAGACTTGCAGATCACACCAAAGGTAATAAATGTAGTTTGGTAAATATTCCCAAAATATCCTTTAACTTGGTAAATGTAGTAGCATACGCAAATGTTTGTCTTACAGGACTCTCAGTACAATAACAGAAAATCCAAATGCATACTGCACAGGAATAACAAAGCCAAGGAAACGGTGCAGAAGAATTTTAAACGATCTACAGTTAAGGTATTTTCTTTTATTTTTTTCACTGTTTTATACAGGCAGAAAGTTCACAGACAGCCATGACGACATGCTTCCACACTGGCATTATCTGTGGTTCAAAAAACAAACAAAAGTACTACATAGTATTTAAGACTATGAAAGTAATATAAGAAAGCAGTATTCTCTATGATGTGAGCATTAAATGAATATTAATGTATTAATCGCAGTGATGTATTTGGAAAGGCTCACAGGGAACAAGTCTGACTACAGTTTCCAAAGGTTTTAGCTATTATTTAACATGAAGTTTCTTTCAATTTTGAACTCTTTGTTTAGAATGGCAAGATTTTATCAATCTAAATGATCAGGTTCAGTACCATGCATTAATATTCACCCCCCCAAAAACTTTTACTCAAAAGCTACAGAGCCCTAGGAAAGATCTTAAACATCTCTATTAGTACAATTGGTGTAATAACGTTCATGTTATTACATCAAAATTCATGGAATCACAACTAATCCTCCTTGGACAGGTGCACCAAGCAAGATTTCTTTCAGACTACTGATAAGGAAGGTAAAAGTGAAGCCAGCAGTCACTCAAAAAGATCAGGATGGTCTGAAAGCAGCAGGAACAGCAGTTACACAGAGAACAAAAATGAACTGCACTGCAATCATCTCAGTTACTACATCCCACATAAAACTCTGACAAAAAGAAGCACAGAGACGTGTGTCTGCGATTCGCACACAATTATTTTGGCAAATAATTCAGCATGTCATGTTTGTTCATCTAGCCAATCTCCTGACTTCAGTGCAACTGAAATTTTCCAGAGGATTTTAAAATTGAGAGCCCATCAAAGTAATCCTGGGGAATTAAAGATGGTTTGCAAAAAAAGGAATGGGTCAAAACTGAGCCACAATACTGCAAAAATCTAATTCCTAGAGAACTGCTTACAAACTATAGCATCTTAGAATAACTTCTCATAACTTACTGATAAATTCAACATTAACTGTTCAATAGCAGGAGTCTTACAGGGCTCCTCGGTGACTACTAAATGATGTAGTGACGAATACTTCTAAAAGTGTGCAGTATCTAAACTATAAAGGATTATAAGGATAACTATAAAGGATATATTATTATTCACAGAAACAGGTATCCTCAAAGAATGCAGCAGACACAACACCGCACTCTACTGGGTGATGTCCCTCGTGTTTGTTTGTTATTGTTATTTTTTAATGTCCTCTTCAGTGTATGTTCAATCAAAGAGATGACCCCTACAAATATATGGGCTGTGTATGTGTCCTACCTCCAAATTCTTTGGGAAAGTTCTTCTAAATATTACCAAGTGATTATGTAATTCCTATATGGTAGCTAATGAATGAGGTATTACTGTCTTTCATTAGGAGTTAATCTGGAACACTTCTAACATTATAAAGTGGAACAGTATAAAGTGAAACAAATAGTAACTCATTATGTAGATGTTGCTGTGTCTTTATTTAGGACACAATAATAATTAGAAACAGGTTTAAAAAGTAAAAGACATGGTAATTCATTACTAATGAACATGGTGTTACTGTGTTCTTTAGTAGTTAATTATGATCAGGAACAGTATTTTAAAGTGAAAACACATGAAAATAAAAATCCCCAATTAAAGGATATACTGTACAGGGGCAAGAAGCCATTTGAAAAGTGAGGGGGACACAGTTATCAGTAAGTTGTCAGTAAGTAGCCCCCTTTTCCCATATTGTAAAACATAAAATGCAGCCTTTGCAAATGTTAAGGCATATTGTATATTTTATGTTTTTTTGTCCCAAAATAGCATGTAATTTGACCAAGGGTGTTTAAACTGTACATGAACTACATCAGGATTAGCCTAGAACTCCCACATCGGTGCATTCCTAATCAAAACAACCAAAAACATATTTTCGGTTTTTCTTCTTATCTAATTAAACACGGCATGGACACATTCTCTGTTACACACAAGATGTTTGAACACATCATGTAGTTGAATCACAGCACGTTCATAGTAGAGTAGCACTTGCTTTGACTAATGCCATGTATTGAACACAACAGCAATAGAGTACTACCATAAAGCGTTTGCTAAAAAGACCACAATAGCAGGCAGGTCATCCATAACCATACACTTTCACTTCACAGTAGACAAAAGACCCCTATTATCTCACACACAATGTAGCACAGAATAACACATAACATTGCTGCACCTCTTTACAATAGCATCAACAACTTATTTGCATATTAAAGTCTCTTACTTGCCAGGAGCAGCACCTCCCAAGAGCCCTTGGGCATGGCTGCTCTGCATGGCCACGCTTCCTACGCGCCCATGACCGAAGGAGCCAGTAGCTGGATGTTACAACATGTTAACAAACAGCACACTTCGCTAACACTTTTAAAATAACAAGAGGAGACGATCTGTTGCTCCATGTAGTGTGCTAGTCCCCTTTTACCCAGTTCTCAGGACCACCACAGAGCAGGTATTATGTGAGTGGTGGATCATTCTCAGCACTGCAGTGACACTGACGTGGTGGTGGTGTGTTAGTGTGTGTCACGCTTGTATGAGTATTTTAGATACACCAGTGCTGCTGGAGGTTTTCATGGAGGGTGTGTGAATCAATTAAGCTTGGTAAAAGCCTTGAGTAGTCCTGACAGTATCAACCCTGACTGTGTTTCAATCACACTATGCTTAGCTTGAATAAGACGTTAGTCAGATTATGAAAACAGAACCATTCTGTTTACATGATGATAGCTTAGTTAGAATATCAGCCTCATTCTAACTATTTACCAATCATTGGTTTGCATGTAAATTAAGTCATTGTGAGAGGAAGCTCAGTAATTTGGTAGAAACCAGGTTTAGCCTACCTTGGGGTTACAATGGAAAAATGTCTGACTCTCACTCCATGGTTTTCCTCCACTAGAAACATTTAAACTGTGACGATACATTCCTTTCTGTGTTCACTGTGAGTTCTACAGAATTCACCAAGACAGATCCAATCCTGACACCAGAGGAAACAGGTAAAGTATAAAAACATTCTAAATATTAAATACACTGTTAAAAAAGGGTATATTTTAGTCCCCCAAGGTACAACCAATGTAAATGTACTCCTAAAAGTACAATACTGTCCTTAAGGCCCAAACTTGTACCTTAAATGTGTTTCAAAGGTACACTGCATTCACTTTACCAGGGGAAAGGGGTATGTTTGTATGTTTTTATAACTGTTTTAAATTGAAAAGTAAAGAAAGGCCTAGAGTCAAGACAGGGTTTGTAGACTCAATACAACTTGTAACAAATATGGTGCAGTTATGTTCTGTAACTAAAGGTACTGAATATGTACTCTTGAGGGCACCACCCAAGTGACAGTTGATAAAGTATGCAGGAGCCATGTATACGTATTTTGTACTGCACATACTCACAGTTGTTTATGGTAGTTTTGTCACATGGGTGCATGGTGGTAGAATCAAATCAATAAATAATTAATCAAATGAAATGTCACCTATTCACCAGTAGAAATAGAGGGGGTGAGTGGGTAGCACATATTTTTTGTCGCATGCTCCAAGGTTTGTTGTTTTGTCCAATATTTGAATGAGATTTTGTAATGAATAATCAATGTATTTTTTTTTAATTGGATTTTAGTCAACTTTAGGTCACTTTTACTGTGCATCATACAATGTAAACTCACTTGTTGTGCCTCTTAGTAACCCTTAATTTTATAAGTCAAGTAGTCATTACAAAGTATTTTTACCTTTCAAAAAATGTCATCAATAAAACATCTGTAATGATAATAGTTGGTCTGACATTCTGTGATCTGAACATTTGCAGAGATCCCTAAACTCAAAGAACTTTTGAGGGAGTACAACAATAACCGGAAAAATAAAATGATAATTCACTACATCTCTGGAGCACATGGAATCCTCTCCCTAATTCAAGGTTTCAAGGTAAGTGACACTGAAATGGTATGTACTCACTGTCACAATCATCACTAAACGTTTCAAAAAAGGTTTTTGTTTTTTTCAGAAACTAAACCCATTCCAGAAAACAAAGTAAGGAAAACATATAACAGTCACATCTTTGTACAGGTCGGCCTGTACACTCTCATTCAGTAGCTTAAACCCTCAAACTCTCAAGCAGAAAAGGTCTTTCCACAACCATCCATTAACCAATTCTCTTTAAACTCACCAACAGAAACGATCTATGCAAAGGGGAATGCAGAACTAGCCACAGCAGTTGGTGTTTTTGATATGACTCTAGTGACACATTGACATTTTCACGCTTGGTAAATGAGAGATATGAAACACAGAGAAAGAGAGAAGAAAAGAGTATGGTGAGAGAGAGAGAGAGAGAGAGAGAGAGGGTGTCAGCAGACCAGAAAATGGGAGAGCACATGCATATGCGCTGAGAGGGCTAGAAAGAAAATGTGAGTGCCTGAAATTTCTTTAAAAAAAGGCTCATCTACTCCACTGTGAAACAATAATCATTTTAACTTGTAAAGGTATAAACTGGCTGTTTTAAAATGTCATGTTCACTGAACATCAAATAGACAGCACAGTTATCCTGTGTGTTAAATTCTGTTAACTCATACTTTGAAGTACAATAGCATCCAAATTTGAAGGCAGCCTGGTTACTTAAATTTTTAAGACCAAATCAGATTTTACTTTGTACATAAAAGTTGCTCATCTGAAACCAAGCCCAACCCATAAAAAAAAAAGTATGTACCCAATCATTTGTTCGGCTCGCCGATCTCAGGTCAGGTAGCATACCCATAACAGGTCATCAGGACATAAACTTACTAATGTGAAAGGCTTTGTTTTAGCATGCTCTTTTATATTTAAAAATTTTATATATAAAAAATTATATTTTAAAAAGAGGAATTGAATTAATGATTATTTAACTTGTTAAAAAAAAAACAAACACTATAGATAAAATCTTTACATGTAGCAGGTCATTAGGGAGGAGACGTGTAGAAGAGATGGTGGAGAGAGAGGAAATGTGCAGAGGACTTAATAATGTCATCATTTGGGAAACATCTGACATTTTTTTTATTTGTTACAATCACTCTTTTTTTGCTTAGTTTTTTTAATGATTTTGTTTATAAGCCAATAAACATTACTGAATACATGCACATTTTATTGATTTGTTGACCACACTAAATAAAAATGTAGTGCTCACTGTACAGTTTAATAAAAAAATTCTGGTAGATGATATCTCAGAACAATTGTACAATTAATTCGGCTGAGCCCTGGATCTGTATGTGACCAGCCAATGCCCCTGGTACACTGTCAGAAATTTAACATTAAGCCTAAATTTTATTGGGCAAAAATTTGTGCATATGCAGTGTACGCTCATTTCATATAAAATGTTGACACTTGGTCATGAAAAATGCCATTTATATTTTACCTTTGATGACTTGATGCATGAATGCTGACATTTACTACTGAATTCTAACATGACTTATTTGAGTAATTTTAGTAAAAAGACATCTTTCCTAATTTGAAGACCACTGACAGAGAACAACACACTTCACTTTGGGTATCAGGGTTTTACTCAAGGAGATGAATATGAGTCTTAGTTACAGTCATCAAACTGGGGCTGTATCACCTGAGACGGGGGCCGCTGGTTTAACCCCTAAACAGCTACAGATATACACTCAGATGTAATATTTACAGTCTGAGCATTCTTGTGCTTACATGCATGAGTTTATTTCTTAGCTCGCAGTAACTGGCCCAAAACACTACCGGCCCACCCGGAATTCTCCCAACTCTCCCAATCATCAACTCCTGCGTTGATTAAGGCCATGGATTTTATTTATTCAAACACATCGACCATATCACGACCCTGTCGCTTTCTTTCCACTGTGTCATGTGTTTATTTTTCTTCCTTTATCCACAGCCTGTAAGCTGTGAAAGTATTAAGTATTATTAACCACACACACACACGTACACATCTTCAAAGCCGCTTATCCTTCCGGGTCACGGGGGGAGCTGGAGCCTATCCCAGCAGTCATTGGATGGAAGGCATGTTATAAACCATCCATCCATCATCTAAACCGCTTATCCTTCTGGGTCGCGGTGGGGTGCTGGAGCCTATCCCAGCTGTCATTGGGCGGAAGGCAGGATACACCCTGGACAGGTCGCCAGTCCATCACAGGGCAGACAGACAGACATACACATTCACACACACACTCACACCTAGGGGCAATCTAGCATGTCCAATCGGCCTGACTGCATGTTTTTGGACTGTGGGAGGAAACCGGAGTACCCGGAGGAAACCCACGCAGACACGGGGAGAACAGGCAAACTCCACACAGAAATGACCCTGGTCACCCGGCCGGGAATTGAACCCAGGCCATTCTTGCTGTGAGGCGACAGCGCTACCCACTGCGCCACCGTGCCGCCCATGTTATAAACCAGTAACACATATTTCAAATTAATGTTTCTATTCCAGGAACAGTTAAGGGCTATTATGGTGTCATTTTTGTTCCTCAAACTGGTTCAAAGCCCTGACTGCTACTGACATATTAAGTACACTGGAAGTGGTAGATACTGTTTACTTACTTTTTGTAACACCTTCATTTAACAGTTCTAATGGCATCTGATGGCATCTATAGGAAAGTTCCTTGTTAATTACATGTGATTTGTTAGGAATTGGACAGCAACATTTAATTTTTTCACGCTCAACACTCAAGTTGGTCACATAACTCAAGTTTGTCACACTAATTACTTGGAAACCTCATTAAAGATTACATAGAATACTAAATCCTAACCAAGCACTTAACACTAGCTTTTTTGTTTTGCTGTTTCCCTTTTGGTGATTTTAGATGTTTTAGTACTCTAAGGTCTTCTCGGTCAAACATGTAAAAATGTTCTATGGATTCTCCGATTCCTCTGAATCCTTTGAATGACTGAATTCTCTTGTGAAAGATCCTTTATCAGCACTGAGCCACACAAAGGAAAGAATGTCTAAACAGTCCCACATGAAATTAAAATGCATTTATTTATCACTATCCCGTTTTAATGATAGCCTTGCACACTAAAAACACCCAAAAAAAATGTATACACTAAAAATCATTTTGTAATAATATTTATATTTTAGATGGAAAACAAATCCAGACTACATGAGAACTTAAACAAAAATCTTGACAATGCACTTGAACACTTGCAAGACTACACTGGCCAAATCTACAGGTGTCTGGAACTGCATCTTTCGGAAGGAGCAAGAAAATCTGAAGAAAAATGTGCTGCAACTGCAAAAAAACTAATAAAACCGGTAAATGGTTACGTTTTATCTTTTATAAACTGTACTATTGGTAATATTTTTTAATGTTCTACTCAATCCTTTTATTACTCTGAAGAATAAGGGTGGTGGAGGATTTCACCAAACACTGACAGCACTGTGCAAGAATCATGGGTACTGCAGGTCTAGGAATGGACATAAAGATCTGAATACAGACTTGGTCAAAGACATGTTGCAAGAAATTAATAAAGCATTCAGTGACTTCTTCCCGTAAGTACTCAACTCAGTTCAATTTGTTGATATACTGCTTTATAATGGAATTATGCTTTCAGATACCAAAAGATAAAAAATGATATACTGACACCATGAGAGGACAAATTAAAGTTTAAATATTTCTTATAGTAACACCTGAGCCCCTCCAACAAAAAAAAAAAACATGTATTAACTATTCCACTTTTCATTTTGGTTTACAGTTGTTTTAAATGTTCTATTTGTTATTAAACACGTTGTTATTCTATCTGTTATTGTTGTTGTTATATATTTATTATCAGAACTTCAGCTAGATTAACTATTGCACTAGATATAGTTACTTGCTATTCAAACTACATGCTAGTCAACCATTTAAAGCTTTTCTGTTTTGCCACTTTCCTATAAATTGTGGTTACTCTATGAAGAAAGGTTGTACTTTCTGTCATGACTGCGGCTTATTGCTCAATATAGAGGTTCCTTATTAGAATAATGAGATGCTCTGGTATACGCATTTTCCTGAGAACACTCACAGAAGGCCTTGCTGTAGTCAAAATGCACATTAAATTGTTTTGAATTCTTTTTCAAGTATCCAGTTTTGTGTAACTGACATCAACAAAACTATCTTGGCTATTAGCATCTTTTTTTGTAGAGGGCTGCTGTGTATTCTGTCCTTGCTTTTTTTTTTCGGGGGGGGGGCTTTACAATACTAGACCACAAATAAGCATGAACTAATACTTAACTAATGCTTTCATCACAGTGAATTAATCTATAGACTAATACAGCAGGAAATCTAAGACTAATACAGCAGGAAATCATGAAGTATATACATTAATAAATACAGTGTCATAAAAAGTAAAGCTAAATTCCCCACATTGGCAGGCACACACAAACAATCCACTCATCAGGTGTATTTCAGACCACAAATAAGCATGAACTAATACTTAACTAATGCTTTCATCACAGTGAATTAATCTATAGACTAATACAGCAGGAAATCTAAGACTAATACAGCAGGAATCATGAAGTATATACATTAATAAATACAGTGTCATAAAAAGTAAAGCTAAATTCCCCACATTGGCAGGCACACACAAACAATCCACTCATCAGGTGTATTTCAGACATAGTTCTGCATGCTTAGTGAATGAAAACAGCCACAACCATGTGCAAGTCAACTGCATGATAATGCTGCGTTTTGCCCGTCTATGCTAAAATTGGAATTTCCACCCTGGTGAGTTTTCAGTGACCTAAAACATTGTTTTTGTGTGGACAGGAAACCAAAATGCAGAGATCAATGTTTAAGAAAAAACAAATATGTGAGGACAGGGTCTTACACATTCCTATGAACAAAATATATCTGGCATGTATTCCCATTTTCCATCCTGAGACTTTAGGAGCTATTAAGTGGTCATTCTTGACCTCCTGTTGCTATGAAAACCCCTTTCGAAACCAGAGGGTGAGCTGAAGATGAGATTCCACAAGCAAGGTCAAATGAGACTAAAGAATATTTTAAAGTTTCACACCCCTTTATCCCATATTCCACACCCACCTCATTCCATATTATAAGAGGAGACACAGTGATGTTGCTACTTTACAAGTTACTGTTGTAATAACAATTGTCATGTGTTTTTGCAAAAAGTGTTTATGTTTGGTGGATTTTTTAAAAATAGATATATGGCTTATTAAGACAAACTAGAACAAAAAGTATCATTGATGTGAAGCACCACTACTATGAATGCCCAAAAGCTATTTGATAGCACCTCCTTGTGGTGAATTAACAGCGTGCTAAATGTAATTGAGTGTGTGTGTGTGAGTGAGTAAAAAATTATTAGTATTTCAGAACAACACTTTCACTGTTATTTTTTTTTCAGGCTTGAGGGCAATGTAACCGAGAAATCACTGCAAGCACACATTGATAAATTTACTATCATCCTGGAGAATGAGATCACAGAATACAAAAATTCTACAGTGCTGACATTCCTTGAAACTGAGGTGAATACAATATTACCTTCTAATAATATCAATGAATTAGAAAATATATGGTACTTACCATAACCAACCATACCAAACCATGATTTCACATATCAGTTTACTATTTCTTGCAAGTTACATTTGGTATTGCCATACCATTCAGCTTCACTTGGTCTTTAAAGGGGAAGGCAATAAGTACAGCTTCAACTTTTTCTAGTCAGTACATTTTACAGGTACAGATATTAGTATTTTTACAGTTATTGCACTTATTTCATGGGATCATGCTGATCTGCTAAGCAACCCTCTGAACATAATAAATGTTGAACGTAATATGATACTTTTTTGTGCATTACCTGTATTACAAAGTTCTGTCTTGAGATCATTATACTACATTGTGTATTAACTTTAGCATATTTTTAACCTTTAGCATATTTTTAACCTTAAATCTCGGGCATGTTACTGCCAAAGGCCTATAATTTCTATAATTACATGGAAAAAGATGCAGACTGGCAGAGTTTGTTTTTGTTTTCTAATGTAAACAGGAAATGAAAGTGAAAGAAATGCTTAAAGAAGAAATTGTTGAGCGAAAAAAGGAAATATACGCATCTCTTTCTGAATCAATTAAAACCACTATGCTGCCCTGCTATCAGAGTAAGTTACAGCTTATGATATTTCTTAAATTGATGCATCTCATCTCATCCTAACATAGAAAAGTAAACAACACTGTACTGTATTAGGGGCTGCTGCCATTAGTGGAACTGGCTCTATGAGGGTGAAGCAGGAAATGCTGTTGAAACACATAAAATCATCAAAAAGTGAAATGTTCCAGACAGCAAAAAAAAATATGCTTGAACTGCTGGTTGAAACAATGGTTTGTATTTATATAATAAATTAAAGAGCCATAAATACATATTTGAAAAACAAACTAAAAGCATACTTATCATTTATAACCACTGTTATGTTGAAATGTTTGCTTTGACAGAGCTACATCACAAATGAGATAAGAACAAGACTAATGGATTTGCTGACGCATTCACTTGTTGGTGCAAACACCTTGTCTTACAAGAGTAAGTTATCTATAAAGCTGAGTGCAGGTTCATTTCTTGTCATAATATGACGAAAAGGGTGACCTAAACTTACTGATTAAAATCTACAAACCCATTTCCAAAAAAGTCAGGACAGTATGTGAAATGCAAATAAAAACGGTAAGAAAGCGGTAATTTATAAATTCACGTTGATCTGTATTTAAATGAAAGCAGTACAAAGAAAAGATATTTAGGATCAATCCCATTTCTTCTTTTTACCCCTACCCCTTGTTTTTGAGTGTCACCCTAACCCCTTGGAACTGAGTTACAAGGGGTAGTGGTTGAAATCTTGCCCTACGAAATGAGACAACCCTCAAAAAAAAAAGGCGGCCCATCGCGTCTTCGGTGATAGCAGAGAAGGGACAAGTTCAGCAGCCTTGCTGCTGGGCTTTAGTTACATTTAGGGCATCATTTGCCTTCAAAGAGGGGTATAAGACACTTAATTATTATCGCACACCGCTAATTCTTTGGTGATACGAAGCTGAAGTCAGCTATTCACCAGCTTCTCGTTCAAATTTTCCCGTTCCACCTTAAATGGTGCAGCAGTTACATTCTGGCGCTTCAGGCGTCAATACTGCTGGACTATTTAAGGTGGAACAGGAAAGTTAGCAAGCTAGCTACAGAGACATTAGCATTCTGTTAGAGATCTTTTATGCTTGTTATTAGGAAAACGACCACAATACATTGAAACGACATTAAACTCAGATCATACTATGGTTATCATCATTTTTTAACGGAGAAAATACTCACATTTGTGGGTTTCTTTGGTCGCTCGCGCATCCATCTTGCCGGTTTTCTTTTTTTTCCTAACACTTCACCCTACCCCTGTATCTCAACAAAAATTGGGACAGCCTAACTCTAGGCGTGAACACGCAAAACAGAGGGCTAAGGGCTAAGTGGTAGGGGCAAGGGATGAAATGGGATTGGGCCTTAATGTTCTACCATACCAACTGAGATACATATATATATATATACAGATAAGAACGATGTTCCTTAATAAGGGTTTGCCTGGATTTTAGGTATTTCACCCTCTACAGTTCTTAATGTTATCAAAAGATTCAGGGAATCCAGAAAAATCTCTGTACATAAAAAGCCAGGTCAAAAACTGCAGCTGAATGACCATGACCTTCAACTCCAGGCAGTACTGCGTTAAAAACTGATAAGCTTCTCTGATGGATCACCACATGGGCTTGAGAATACTTTGACAAATCATTGTCAATAAATGCTGTATACCGCTGCATTCACGAATGCAGACTGGCCTGACTGGCCTGGCTGTCTCCTATAGAAAATGTGTGGTGCATTATGAAGAGCAAAATACGACAATGAAGGACCCACATGAGTGCACAGCTGAAAACTTGCATAACTGAATAATGGATAAAAATTACACTTTCAAAAATGGATCAATTTGTGTCAACTCAAAAACAATTAGGCAAGATGATGCCTAAGGCAAGAACATGTAATACACTGGTAAACATACTCCTGTTCCAACTATTTTGTAACATGTTTCACATACTGCCCCAACTTTTTTGGAATTGGATTTGATTTATACAATGCATTTAAAACTGTAATCACATTCAAATGTAAAATTTTGTGTTACAGATGTGTCCGAAGACATGGAAGAAATAAAGAAGTTATTAGCTCAGGTCTCAGATTAGAGTAATCTACAAAAGAACTGTGCATCAGCGTTCTCACAGTAATCTCACATTAATCACAATCTCACATGATTTTTTTTTGCTTTGAGCTCTCACATAATGCGATACTTCTAAAATCATGGCAATCATCTACACTAACTGTTTTCTCAAAAAGCCAACAAAACATCCTTTTTAGAACATATTTTCTTTCTAAAAACATTTTCTTGAAATTTTGTTTTGATACCGTTGCTACACTGTAGTGTTTTGAGCATTGTTGTTTGAAACTAGACAGTTGTTATTGTTGCTTTCACATCATTTACAAAATTTTAGAATTCTAGTTGCTAGCATTGTTGTACTGCAGCCAAAAATTATAAGCAAATCTTAAGATACATTTCAAAAAGTAATTCGTGGCTATCTGTCATTGTTATTTGGTGCTCTTTGACTTTCTCTTTGTTTAACAACTGTTTGGCTGTAGGTATACTTTCAGGTTATGGATAAATGAGCTTTTGTTGTTGAAATAGAGATTAAACAGCTGCACAATTTGGCATTTTACAGCAAACAAACTACTTGCATTACACTGGCATTATTATGTTGTGCCATTTACGTGATACCTACTGCATACTTTTCTGCTTCATTTTGACTGTTCACAATATCAGTGATTACACTGCCTGCACTGAGTACAAGAGTGATTTGAGTGATTGTATTTTCTTTTCATATAAGTGCAGCTTTATTATACACTTGTCTTTTTTAAATGGGATTTATTTGTGAATGAATAAAGTGCATTTAATCTGATAAGCCTGAGAACCAAGGAGTCAAGAGTTAATTAAGAATTTGAATATAAAAGGACAATTAAAAAGGTACGGGGAAGCCTTTAATAAGCCCATTTATTATATGTTTTTAGTGGTCAGGGTTAGTGGTATATCTTAAGACAAAATGAAAGACTATTCTCTCTTTTAACATAAGCATTATATGATTTATTTGAAAAATAATGAAATAAAGAACAGAAAAGATGAAAAGTCTGAACTAGGCTTAAACTGACCGCTTGTATAAAATCAACAATTTATACATTTAAGTTCCCTTGAGCAGTGGATTAGTTAACTATTCATAGTGTTTCTGTCTACTAATCACTTAGAAATTATTTTGTTATTCAAATATTTGTGTTTTACAAAGCTGTTTGGACCATGTAATTAATCTATGTAAGTTTAAGTATTGTTTTACTGCACATATTGTTCACGTGTACCAGTTGTGTGCTGGGTAACAGCAAAGCATAGAAAAGAAAATACGGTAGAAATCCTTAATTTGGATGCACTTCAGAATCTGTAGATGACTGAAGATAATTCTAAATATGTGAAGCATAAACTCTGAAAATGGTCTTTTACTTATATCACTTTAAATACGATGTAGGCCTACCACTTAAAAACAAATGTATGTGTGAGGTGTTGTCATGCTGTATTGTAGCCATTCATGCAAAAAGAGTGTAATAAAAACACATATATTGAATTACATTTTTTACTCAGTCATCTTTTGAATTTACAATGTGAACAGCAAACCCCAGATTAGCATCTCTTATATCCTTTTCATTTTACCGAAACTGCAGTTTCGTACTTCTTATACACATTAGACTGCCATTCAAACTCTATTGACAAAAGGTTGACCTCTGTAATACTACAAACTAAACCAGTTTTTCTCAACCATGGTCTTGAAGGCCCATTGTCCTACACATTTTAGTGCTTTACCTGTGTTAACACAGCCACTTTCATTCAATAATGGGCTCTTAATCATTTATTTAATCAGCTTATTTGTTGGATCAGGTATACTGGGAGCAATGAAAACATTAAAAAGTGCAGGGCAGTGGGCCTTCAGGACCAGGATTGAAAAACACTGGTTTAAACCTGGCATGTCAAACTGGGTTCAGGCCACAGCTCTACAGAGATTAGCATTTCCCCTTATCTAGTGTTGTGAATTTCAATTCATCAAGGCCTTGATAGTTAGCTGATGGGTTGAATCAGGCGTGTTTAATGAGACAGAATGCTGAAGTCTGCATTGCTGTCAAGAGATGTTCACAGGTCACCAGTTGGTTCCTTCTCCCACAGGAAAGCAGGAGCACACACCAACTGTATAGAGTGTTATCACTCTCAACAGACAAACAATCCCCTCAAAAACCTCTTGATGGATTTCCAAAACAATGCTGCTCTTTCTGCAATCTAATGTTTATTATTCTTTAATTGTTTTTTTTTTTACATTTTCCACTCATTATTTTGAAAGAAATTTACATCTACAGGCAATCAGACGCCCCAGTTGTCCATCAAATCTTCAAAATACATTTGGAAAAAAAGAAATACACTGAAGAAGAGACATAAATATCATTATGGCAGATCACAAGGTTTTGCTGTGCCCTAAGTGCTTAGATATTTCACCTTCTCTGTCACTAGTGACAGTACTAACTTCCTTTGTGATAAGTGTAAATTAGTCTGTAGACCATAGGTTTCTATGACAGTATTCATGTAGATATTAATGATGCTCATTTGCGGCAATCTGAAATTAAAAAAAATATATTAAAGAGGTGTATAAATGTGGCCAAGGCAATGACATGCTCCGGCCCCATTCCAGTTCAATGCGGCAATGAAATTTGAGTGGGGATAGTATCCACCCTCCAGTGAAGAACTTTCAGGGCCTTCTAGGCTTTCAGAGAAGGCCTAATGATTTCTGGGAACTAAAAATGCATGTATGCACTGAAGGCTGCGCCGTTTTCCATTTGTTGAACCTTTGAATGGGGCCGAGCAATGCATCCTTCATTTGGAAGAGATTGAAGGACACAGCTAGTGTATTCTACAAGACCTTCAGCCTCCCACAGTCCTAGAAACATAGCTGCAAACAATTGGTAACAGCAATGTGACAGTGCTGCGGCACCAGTTTGTGATGAAATGCAATGTAATTTTTAAAAAAATTTAATCATTTCAAAATTTAAATTTTCATTTTAGAAAATGAATTGGAATTCTGAGGTGTGTGGAAACATCAGCCAAGGTTCAGGAAAATGTCTCTAAGCTCATTGGATGGCACTTTAAGACAATGAAACAAACACAAATGAAAATTGTAAATCTCTGGACTGACCATGTCAATCACCTGCTCTGAACCCACTGAGCATGTTTTCCATATGCTGAACAAAAACCTTAAGGGGCCCCCAAAACAAGCAGGAACTGAAGATGGCTCCTGCACAAGTCTGGCAGAGCAACACCAGAGAAGATATTCAACAAAATCTGATGATGTCTATGAGTCACAGAATTCAAGCAGTCATTGCATGGAAAGGATATGCAACAAAACGTTAAGCATGACTAAATTTACTGTACATACCACAGCTATGTCCCAAACATGTATAAACCGTGCTGTTAGTTCTGCACAGTAAAACAGAAATGTATAAGAATAATGCTAATGAAAATCTGAGAATGTGCACTTTAACCATGTGTGAATAGTTTGAGAACAAATTTAAAGCTGTGGGGTACAGAGGCAAATAATAAATGTTCCTTTGTTTCAAACACTGTATGCAAGCAGAAACTTACATATGCCACGTGAACATTTTTATGATCTAGACTATTTGCTAGCTAGAGCATAACAGATAGCCATTGTCCATTTTAAAGCAGAAGTGTTGAATCATCATTGATTTCGGATGTTGATGTAATGGTAAAATGCACATCCTGTTCTGTGTTGAATCATATTTCAGAACTGGTTGAAACTAGACTATGGAAGACTATGGAAAACCTTTTTAAATAGCTGATATTTGTCTTCCATTTTAGTTTTTCCCCATAAGCCCCACTTACGGCATGTATATGCTTTTACCAATATTAGTAATAATTTAAATATTTACAATTCAATGATCATTTTCTAACCACTCTTTATTCCTTAAACTCCTAAATTAAACAGGCCATTTTTCCTTTAAATTAGCTCTGTTCTGACAGGCTGCCTTCAAAAAGCAGCAGGCCTACAGGTTGAAATGCATATATTACAGAGTAAAATATGCTTACCCCACTGGCAGATTTTTAAAAATTATGTGCTTAATGTATGCTCTTACATTTTTAAATATTTATGTGTTTTGTCAACAGCTTTTTTTGCATTGCAGATATTGTTGTGCTTGTTGAATCTCAGCACATAGTGTAAAATGTACATTTAAAACTGGAATTAAGTTCCACAAATTAAGACAAATGTGTGACTACTGTGTTAAATTTACATTTTATACTATGTGCTGAGATGCATGCACCAAGGTGGCAGAATCAGAATCATGTTTACTGTAATATATATTAGCATGCATAATTTATCTTGATTTTTGATCAGAAAACACAACATGCAACATAATTTACATTTAGAAATTTGCATTATACCATAAAAAACCCTAAAAACAAACAAAACAAGCCTAAATCTAGAGTCACAAAGAAGTGTTTATTGTTCATATACCACAATATACCACAGAGGGCATGCCAATGCTTTTTGCTAGCAAGTCTCATTCAGCTTAAAAGCAGACATAAGCCACACACACAGGCCAGAAGCTTTTGCGTCGAGTCAGTCAACTGTCAGTTCCAACACTTAGCCAAACACACTCTTTGCTAGAGTTAGCACTCTTGGAAGATAATAACTACAATTCAACGTGAAGATAACTACAACTCAACGTTGATTCCACATCTTGCTTTTAACATTTAAACGATGTGAAAAAAATTCAACCTCTGACAATGTTGATTTGTAGTTGATTTTACATCAATCAAAACAGACAAAAATTACACAATATCAATGTTGATTTAATGTTGCTTTGCTGTTATCATGTTTATAACCGTGGTCTTATCTTGCACAGTTCTGGAACAGTACTGACTTTGAATGTGCTCATTTAGAGATTTGGAAGAGTATGGTTCAGAAAATGTTCCAGAAATCTTACGGATACTGTTGTTATTGCACTTTCTTGTTAAACTTGTTAAAGCTAAATTCTCTAACCTGATTCTCCATTTTTGTGAGATTTAACCACTATGGACACTACAATGTATTAAAACCTTTTAAGGTATTTCATGCTTCAGCAGTGCTTAAATATGAATTTTTCCCTGTGTTTTAAGAAATACGGCCACTCAGAATTTGGAGTCTAACTATACATTCATATTAGGAGGCGAATCACTAATGTCACCTTAAGTTTGTCTGTTGTGAGTGTGTTTCAGGCTGCTTTTGTAGGGGGTGTGTACACAGTTGAGCCTCCAAAAAAAAAATATATATATACTTCATATGTACTGCCGGTTCTAAGTTTACTAGTTGCTCTTTTTTGCGCCATACTATTGAGAATAAGAAAAAAAAGCCAGAACGAGCAAAATGTTCAGAGACTGGGGACCTGTCTCCATGATTGGTCTGAGGATTTAGTTTAAAGTGATCATTTAGTCACTTCATTGTATCATAGTTTAAAGCAGTGTCAACATATCTACAAGAAATAAGTTGTAAACATACACACACCCATATATATATTATATATATATATATATATATATATATATATATATATATATATATATATATGATCTTTGTGCCCTCAGGCGGCACTGCATTAAAAACAGACATGATTCTGCAGTGGAAATCACTGCATGGGCTCAGGAACACTTCTGAAAACTATTGTCTGTGAACACCGTTTGTCGCTGCATCCACAAATGCAAGTTAAAACTCTAAAATGCAAAGGACAAACCATATATAAACAGCATCCAGAAATACTGCCACCTTCTCTGGGCCAGAGCTCATTTAAAATGGACTGAGGTGAAGTAGAAAAGTGTCCTGAAGTCTGACAAATCAAAATTTTAAATTCTTTCTGGAAATCATGGACACTGTGTCCTCTGGGCTAAAGACCACTCAGCTTGTTATCAGAGCACAGTTGAAAAGCCAGCATTCATGATGGTATAGGGGTGCATTAGTGCACATGGCATGGGTGACATGCACATCTGTGAAGGCACCATTAATGCTGAACGATATATACATGGTTTGGCAACATATGCTGCCATTCAGATGACGTCTTTTTCATGGAAGGCCTTGCTTATTTCACTAGGACAATACCAAGCCACATACTGCATGTATTACAACAGACTGGCTCCGTATTAAACAAGTCCGGGTGCTAAACTCGCCTGGATGCAGTCAAAACCTGTCACCACTGAAAACATTTGGCACGTTATGAAATGAAAAATATGACAAAGGAGCCCCCGAACTGTGGTGCAGCTGAAATCCTATATCAAACAAAAACGAGAAAACATTTCACTGTCAAAACTACAGCAACTGGTCTCCTCAGTTCCCAAACGTTTACAGAGTGTTGTTAAAAGAAGAGGTGATGAAACACAGTGGTAAACATGCCCCTGTCCCAACTTTTCTGGAACGTGTTGTTGGCATCAAATTCAAAATGGGCATACATTTTTCAAAAAACAATAAAATTTCTCAGTTTCAACATTTGATATGTTGTTCTTTAAAAATACGGTTTACATGATTTGCAGATCATTGCATCCTATTTTTATTTACATTCTGCGCAACGTCCCAACTTTTTTGGAAATGGGGTTGTATATACACACACACACACACACACACACACATACACATATACATATATATATATATATATATATATATATATATATATATATATATATATATATTAGATAGATAGATAGATATAAATAAAATACAGTTATCTGTTTTGGTATTGTGGGCTGACACACCCTTATAACTTTCCTTTTCTCAAAAATGATTCCATGACGCCACACCCCGTTTAGGATCCGTTTACATAAGTGCCTCTAGCTGCACAGTACCTTTGTACTTGCATTTGTTGCAGTGGTTCACAATAGCACAACTGATCTTCCATTCGGAACAGCATTTACAGTAAGTATCCTATTAAGATGTTTTAACATTTAACAATCTGTGTATGTGCTTTCTTGTCCATATGTTTATTTGTTGTTATTTCTTGCTCATTTTAAAAATCCCTGAGAATCTTGTTGGCATACATTATATGACACACTAAGATGCCTGTATATGTTTTCTATTGCCTGCCAATAATTGTGATTCATGTATTTTTAGGGAAAATGTTTCTATTTGAATAATTTAATCTAAAACAACTATCTGCTACTTTATACTGGCTGTGTTCAAGATGGCTTACATTATCTTTTGTTGTTTCTTTTCTCAGGGTGACAACCAGCAAATGGATAGAAGAGGTATTTGTTAGTCTTTAAAATTCAGAATTAAGTCATCTATCGCTCTGTTTAAATGTTGTCACGTTTGCTTTTTTCCTTACTAGGAGATAAAAGGACACTTGGAGATGGCAGTGCTTCTACCTCTTATGATACTGTACAAAAAAGGCAGCGTTCCAGCCCAGAGAGGAGAGATGTTGGTAAGCTTTATTGATTACTGCTGTCTTCATTCTGAAGAAACATTCTAATTCATCACAAGCTGAAAAGCAGAAATATGGAAAAATCAGATTTGCTTAGAACTTTAAGCTTGGCTCTCATTGTTAGCCATGTATTTAACTATGGCAAACTGGTTTACTGGTATCATTAACTGCTGAAATAATACAAACTTTTACTATGTAACTAGAAATATACTTGTGATGTTTGGGTTTTTGTTTGTAAGAAAACCAGATACAAAACCACATTTTAGAACTTATCCAAAAAGGCATTTTAAGTGTAACTCACCACCTCTGATCTACATACAGCACTCATTGGATTAAACACAGTATTACAATTTTAAAAAGCTATTCTTTAAATGATTAATAATTTAATGATTCATAAAAATAATAAATTCCACCGACTGTATGCATAACACACCGTTAACTGACTTTTCAAGAAGCCTAATAAATACCAGATGTGAACATACAGTCATGTGAAGAAGTAAGTACAGCCAATGAAATGCTTCAGTTTGTAGTATAGATAATCATCATGTGAATTAAAAAAAAATGTAAATTTGACTTAAAAAAAATTTGTTTGTTGAGAAAGTAAGTACACCCCTGTCTTACAGTAACTTGTACTGCCCCCTTTGGCAGAAACAACTTTATGTAGGCAATTTTTATAACTGCTTCTAACATATACTGGCCCATCCCTCCATGCAGAATTCTTTTAACTGAGCAATGTTTGAGGGGTTTCTTGTATGTACAGCCCATTTCAAATCCCCCCACAATATCTGAATGGGATTCTGATCTAGTCTTTGACTATAGGCCATTCCATAACCCTCAATTTCTTCCTTTTTGAAAATCCTTGATGGATTTTCTTGTATGTTTGGGATCATTGTCCTGTTGAAATGTCCACTTCTTCAGCTTCACTGTTTCGCAGATGGTCTCACATTCTCTTCTAGCATTCTCTGTTATGAAAGAGTTCATAGTCAATTCTATGACTGCAAGTTGGCCAGGTCCTGCAGCAGCAAATCAGCGCCAAACCATCACATTTCCACCATCATGCTTTACACCATCATGCTTTACAGCTGGTATGAGGTTCTTCTGATCAAATCCTGTCTTTGTTTTTCACCAAACATGGTTTCTGGTACCATGGGCAAACAACTTATATCAACAGTGCCAAGAGCTACCTGGAGATGCTGCGATGAAATTTTGGGGGTCTTCGAGATGTCTTTTTAAATCTTTTCCACTCGTAGATGAACTTCCGGACAGTGGGAAAATTTAATTTCCAATATTTTGGATGTCTTCTTAAACCCCTTCCCAGACTCATAGGCATCCTTCTTTCTGAAGGCATCAGAGAGCTCTTTTGATCTAACCATGATGATACCACACAGTCCAATGACAATGCATAAACCAGACAAGATGAGGTTTAAAAAAGACAAGTTCCTCCAAGATATTCACTAATGATATTCTAATCATTAGCACCTGATCGGGTGCATCTGATTTCAACTTGACATGTTTGTAGTAGTGATATATGCAGGGGTGTACTTACTTTTTCCACATAAGGAAATTGCAGTATTATTTATTTAAAAGATATAAAGGATGACAAAATGTTAAATCTAAAAGTCACTTTTAAATATTACCTTTATCAGCATAAATGAAGACTTGATATCTGTTTCTCTAAATTGTCACACGTGTACTTGAAAGCAGAATACAGATGCAGTTTTCAAAGTTTATTAATGGCACAAAACTCTAAACCAAAACCAAATTCTAAACATATAAAGGAAAAAACAAACAAACCAATGAAATAGGAAACCTTCAAATATGTTAAAAAATTATAGACTCTTTATGAAGTGTACTTACTGCTTTATATATACTTTCTTACCTATAAAAAGGAGTAGCATTAACAAAAATCAAATGATGAAAATGGGGCACATAAAAATACATGTGAATAAAAAATAGTCATCCAAATGCATATGAATTGAAACTTTGAGCTACAAATATTTATTTATAAAATCAACCAACTGATAAAATATGAACCACACTCGTAATTCCTCATAAAGAAGGTTTTTATATGACGATATAAATATTACATAACTTAAAAAGAAAGGTGATTAAAATGCATGTAAATTAAAAACTGAATTGATATTTAATCAAGAGTAACTAAAAAATAATGTATTTGTTGAATAATTATTGTCATCTTGCAGCATTCATAATTTAACTTGTCCTATTTCTTTGTTACTTGGTTCATTCATTGTTTAACAATAGTCATTTTTGTTACTTCTGCCTCTGATTGCTAAATGTTAGTCAGAAAGCGCCATCTATCCGCCCTCAGTGAATTGTTTGATGCTCCATGGCACTCGATGCTCCACTGTACATGCTTACTAGCTGTCTTCCTCCAAAGTCCAGTCATCCAGACATTAAATCTGAATGTGCCTATATGCGCCATTTTACAGCATTTAATCACACAGAATAAAACAACAATCCTTCAGTAAAAGTCATTACTGATTGCAACCATGCCCTGTGATGGACTGGAGACCTAGTGCTGCAGCGGCCTTCAGCATGTGGTGGTAGCATGAGGGAAGATTGATTGATGGAACTCTGAGAGCTTGGGCTGGAGTTCTGGGCAGCTTCTGCCTGTAGCTAGAAAGCCAGACCCCCATAGCTGTAGTAGGACTGAGGAACAGGGAGGAGATGGGGTGGCGGTGGGGATTGCGAATACTCACGGGAAAGGAAGGTGAGGATGTGAATTTATAAGGTGTTGGGTTGGAAGAAAGAGGGGTTTCAGGCATGGTATTCCCCATAAAATTCAGTTATAACATAGCTACATTTAAAGCATGGAATGCAGTTGTTTTGCACCCTTGTAGAACAAAGAACTACATATAGAAGAACTATGCCAAGCCTTCCTGCTATAAACGCGGTGAGATAATGAATAGTTCTGAGGCAGACAGCTAACTATCAAGCGCCACAAAACCCATGTTGATGGCAATGGAGCATTGTTTTACATTGATTTAAATAAATAGCTGATTTTATCAAATAGAAAATCTCTATTTTTAATTCACTTGCATTTATCCACCCCATTTCCATCTTTAAATTTTTGGTAATACCACCCCTTACAACCTAGTAGAATAAAAACTCTCTTAAACTACAATAATTTAACCCAAGTATTTGAAAAATCACACAACATTACTTTCCCCATATTTATAACATCCCATCAGCTTTAAATAGAATATGAGACATTTCATTCTTTAACAGTATTCATTTAGCATAATAAGTAATTTCAGGTTTAGGCAGTAGGAGATGCAATGAACGCTTGAACCCCTGCAAATTTTGTTTATGTCTGTTATGTCTGTGTGAAGTGTAATGTTTATTACTATTATTACTTACTGTCATAATTGTTATTATTACTGTCATAATTGTTCTTTTCCATTTCATAACATATTTTTAGAGATGAAAATTAGAAGAGCCAAAGAAATTATGACAAAAATTAAATCTGATCTCGGTGAATATAAATATGAAGACAGCAATCCCAGCAAGAAACTCATTAACTATATCAGGTACAGTAGCCTTAATAATAGCACATTATAAGTACACTAATGGTTCAATTGATAGAACCATGTTTATTTTTCTTGTGCATTTTTGCGCACAGGAAAAACATCTCAAAATTGGACCACAGTATAAAGAAGAAAACAACTGTTGGAGTGTTTGGGAAGACAGGGGCTGGAAAGAGCTCCCTGATAAACGCCATCTTGGGGGGGGGGAGACCTGTTACCTTCAGTCATCATACAGGTTGGGGCCAACATAACAGACTCCAACTACAGAGCTGAGATTAAATTCATCTCAAAAGAGGTACACATTATAAAGATGTTTTTTTTCCCACTCAAAATACACAAAATTTGGAATTTAATCAAAGAAAAAAAAATCCCGAAAGTTAGTGTTGCCCCATACCAGCAAATGGTACAATTAAATAACTTGGAAAATAGCTTCCTTCAAATATGTTATTTACATAAAATCAAATTATAGCAACTGTCATCTCTTGTGTTTCGAAAACTCTTTTTCTTCTGATTGTAATGTTTGTTATTAAATATTACATAATATATTTTTTTAACTTCAGGAATGGGAAGATGAACTTAAAACACTTCTGAATGTTTTATCAGAGGATGGTGAGGAGAAGGACGATGCAATGTTCAGTACAGCAAAAGAGAAGATTACAGCACTGTATGGAGAGGAAGGTCTTTCTATGACCTTAGAAAATCTCATGAAAAATGACAATTTCACAGGAATTACAGAGTTTCTCATGTCCAAAAAAAAAATTATAATATGTGAAAATGTAAGTCAAAATTGGCTTTGTTGTTGAGAATATGAAATTTTGTGAGACTTAAACTAGATTATTTATTCATAGTAAATTCTACACATGTGAAGTAAGCACCTGTATTATGTTTATTTTAGGATGTGTTCAGGCCTCAGCATCAAGCTTCAGAAATTAGACAAAATAACAATTTCTCAGTGGAAACGGCTTTGTGTCTCAGGAAAAACACTGTCATGAGCTACTGAAAATCAGGCAAAACAGCCTTGCAAAAACAGCATTACACGAAACAGCCTTGCAAAAAAAAACATCAGGCACAACAGATAAGCAAAAAACAGCATCAGGCAGCTTTGTATGAGGCTGTTTAACCTGATGCCATTTTGTGCAAAACCCTTTCGGCTGATGCCATTTTTGTTTGAGATTGTTTTGTGCATGGATGTCACCTACTGCCATTTTTTGCAAGGCTGTTTTGCCTGATGCTGTGCAAGGCTGTTTTGCCTAATGCAAAGACAGGCAGCCATCCAGGGCCTCTCTGTGCCAGGGTCCCCAAGAAAATAAAAATTACAGATACTGTCTATTTTGACAGTACATAAGTCTAGTTGCATAACCCATTTATAAATAAATAAATAAACACTTGATATTTGTTTATAGTGATTATTGTCACTCATTTTACTGAGCCTGAAATGTAATGGGATTATATTAATTATTGCTTCCTAGTAAAAGTAATCTCATTACTCATTACTTCTACTTTACTCAAGTCTAAATTATCTCACTATATTGGAGGATATTTCTTAAAACAAGTAAGGTTATATGTCAATACAGTAAAATAATTTCACTTAATAAAATTATGGAAAAATACCTAGAAATAAGTTTGATAATCTTATAATATTCTTAAAACAATCTCAAAATGAGTAATATTAGTTTCATATTAGATAAGGTTCAATATGATTTTACTTGTCAAGACTTTTTTGCAGTGTAGACAGTTGCATTACGTTTTTAAAAATGTGCATTTGGGAGTGCCATACCTGTCTTTTGCCTAGAGCCCCAGAATCACTAAATTTGCCCCTGAATGTTGCTTCGTGTGAGGCCTTTTTGCCTGGTGCAATTTTGTACAAGGCTGTTTTGCCTGGTGCCATTTTGTGCAGGTGATGTCTACACCTAAGGAGACATGAGTGTTTTTCCAGAGACACAAAGCTGTTTACTCTGAGGAACAATGCCGTTTTGTCAAATGTTTGAAACCTGAAGATGAGGTCTGATGATGCACTAAGATCTATGCAGTATACCTCTTTTGTTTCTAACTGTGTGCATTATGTGTTTAACATCAGGCCTCAGAACTCTCAGAAAAGATTGAGTGTTATGTTCAGCATGATGATTCCAATCCTGGAGGATGTTACTGGCCAGTAGTGAAGTGTGTGACCATCAATATTCCAAACTGTAAAGATTTTCTAGAACATGTTTTAATAGTGGACCTCCCTGGAACTGGAGACTACAACAAGAGCAGAGATGAGATGTGGAAATTGGTAAATATTAAATTTAATAATAATAACTTATTTTGAAGTAAAATCATTTCATCATTTCATTATTAATTTGAAACCTTGACTTTTACTAGAGGCTCAGTGAGGTGCCCTGCACAGCTGGAGTTTCCAAAATAAAAAAATAAAAAAAACTTTACTCTCAAATAGCCAAAAACCTTAGAATCTAGAAACCTCAGAACATTAAACGTAATTATGTACACTACATGTCCACATGTTTATAGACACCTGCTCATTCAGCATTCCTTCTGAGTCAAGGTTATTAATGGTGAGTTTTCCTCCTTTGCTGCACTAACAGCCTATACTCTTCTGGGAAGGCTTTATACTAGATCAGAATCAGAATCAAAATGAAGCTTTACTGGCCAGGTATGCTTACACCTAAAAGGAATTTGGTTTTGGTTACAGGAGCTTACAGTGTACAGTATCGAACATTTACATGTAGTGAGTAACCTAAATTTAAAATAAAATGAGATAAAATACAGAATAATAAAGATAAAATAAAACATGCATTCCTACAATCACTCACTCATACACACACATACATATGACTGTAACCTTTACATTGTGCAAAGTATGAGTCTAAAGTTAAAGTGCTGAGTGCAGCAGCAGTTAAAGGGTGTATAGTGGCAAGAAAGGGATCAGTGAGGTAACAGATAAGTGGGGTAATAAGGCAGGTAAGTAAGATGCTAGAAGAAACACTGGTCTATGACGGTAGTTTCAGAGGATGGAGTTGAGTGTGATACTATATACCAGTATATTTAGATGTTGGAACATTGCTGTGAAGATTTGACTGCATTCAGCCACAAGGGCATTAGTGAGGTTGGGTACTGATGTTTATTAGGATGATTAGTACGGGATCATTAACGCTGCTCCTCTTCATCCCACATGTATTGAGCTCCATGATGAGCTCCATCACTCCAGAGAACACAGTTCAATGCTGGAACACTTTATACCCTTCTAGGTGACGTTTGGATTTGGGCTTGGTGACCTTAGGCTTATGTGCGGCTGTTTCAAACCTATTCTATTAATTCTTTTCCATGGTGATAGCAAGGTCAGGTATTGATGTTGGAAAATTAGGTCTGGATCTCAAACACCACTGTAATGCTTCCCAAAGGTATTCAATGGTACTCCATCACTTCGCAGAACGCAGTTCCACTGCTGGGGAGCCTTATACCTTATATTTATGTAGCACACTCTAGGGCATCCCATTTTATTGGTAATGCTTTTCTATGGAGATTATACAAGTTGTGTATGCACTTTTTACCTGTGTTAGCAATTGGTGCACCTTAAAACAGCTGAATGCAGTAATTAGAAGCGCTCTCTGGTTATTTTTGTATATATAATCAAGCTCTGTAGCCATTTAATTCAGTTTTGTGGTACACATCAAAAGTTATGTTTTTCCCAATATGTTAAACTAAGCAAATGAAAAGAAATTGTGCACTAAATTTGCAGATAAATTGAAGTTTGTTCAATGTAGAGGATGTGTTCAACAAAACATGCAATTAACAACTGCACCATGTGCTCAGCTGCTGAACTGTAATGTTCTCTGATGTTTTATAGAAACTGAGAGAGTGTTCTACAGTGTGGATCGTAAGTGAAATAAACCGTGCTGGGTCTGACAAGGCAGCCTGGGAGATTTTATCTAACAGTATAACAGACATGGCACAAGGTGGAGAGTGCACCAGCATCTCCTTTATATGTACCAAGACTGATGACATCAATCCACAGAACTACATGAGGTAAGATCTAATTTATGATTTTATTATTTAGATTTTTTAATTAATAGAAATCATATTTAAGCTCTGATACCTGTTCAGATTTAAATAGGCTTGTTTAAATGTATGTATGCTGACCAGGATTTGCGTAAGAACAGTCCACTCAGCCAAAAGATATGAATTTGATTCATTAACTTATTAATGTCCATCGATGAATTTGTCTTTTTGGAATTTTTTGGTACTATAATCTGACAAACACATATTCAAAATGTAGATCCAGAAAGCTCACAGATGAGGACTTTCAAATCACACCCCAGGTAATAATGTAGTTAAACATACACAGAATATTTATAGATAAGTTTGTACAAATAACATGTCCAGAAAAGTTTTTTGATTATTATATTTTGTAAAATGCAATAAAAACAAGAATCTGTGATTTGTTTATTCTCTTAACCCTTTTATTTAAAGGTTGACAAAAGTACAAAGAATTGACTTTTAATGTTTTGGCTGACCAGCTTAATTGTATTTGTGAATATAAATAAATTTTGAATTTATTGATTGATGCCTGCAACACATTCAAAAAAAGTTGGGATGGGTAAAATAAGAGTGAAAGGTTTATAGAATATACAAGTTATACCATTTTGAAACATTCCACAATAAGCAGGGCAATTAGTAATAGGTGAGAGTATCATGACTGGGTATAAAAGAAGAAAGGCACGTCCACCAAAGGCTCAGTCCTTACAAGTACAAAGATGGGTCGTGGCTCACCACTTTGTGCCAAACTTCGTGAAAGAACAGTTAAACAGTTCAAAACTAACATTTCTTAACACAAGATTACACAGAATTTAGGTCTTTCACCATCTACCATGCATAATACTGTGAAAATAATCAGGGAATATGGAGACATCTCAGGGCACGGCAAGAAACCACTGTTCAATGTGCATGACCTTTGAGCACTTAAACGGAATTGCATGAGAAACTGCCATGTTGCTGTGTTCAATAAAGCCACATGGGCTCAAAAGTACTTCGGAAAACCACTGTCACTTAACACAGTCCACTGCTGCTTAAAGAAATGCAACTTGAAACTCTATTATGAAAGGAGAAAGCCATACATCAATTCTATGCAGAAACACCGCTGAGTTCTCTGGGCCCGAGCTCATCAAGATGGTCCATAAAGCAGTGGCAAAAGTGGGTGACTTGAAGGAAGTGAAGGTATCATTGACACGGAGGCATATATTGGGATTTTAGAGAGACATATGCTGCCATCAAGACAACGTCTTTTCCATGGTTATTTCAGCCATGGTTTTCATAATTAGATGACAAACATGGACTGTTGCGCAGTTGAAGTCTTCTATCAAACAAAAGTGGTCAAAAAATCCACTTGCAAAACAGCAATAGTTAGCATTCTCAGTTCCCAAGCAATTAAAAAGTGTAATTAAAAGGAAAGGTGATGTAACACAGTGGTAAGCATGCCTCTGTTCTGACTTTTTTGAGTAAAAATTTTTGAGCGTATTGCAGGCATCAATTCTAAACTTGTTTAACTGTACAAAACACAATTAAGTAACGCATTTTACAAAATGTCCCAACTTTTCAGAAATGAGGTTTGTAAATGTGGCCCATGGATAAATAATCTGCATATCATTGTAGGACTCAGAATGCACCAACAAAAGAAAAACTGCATGCATACTGCATAGGAATGATAAAGCCAAGGAAAGGGTGAAGAAGAATTTTAATCAGCAGGATATAGTTCAGGTATTTTCTTCTGTTGATGATTCTTACAAAAGCTATGTGTTTAGACCTGGGCCTGATTTTCCTATTATCTTCCGCTAGAGACATTTCAATTGCGATGATGACTTCTTTTCTGTGTTCACGGTGAGTTCTGAAGAATTCACCAAAGAAGATCCCATACTGAAACCACAGGAAACAGGTAAAGCATAAGCAGTTCCAAATATAAAATAATGTTGAAGGATCACAAATTAAAGGACAGAAAAATTACACATATAAAACAAATGTGCTGATAAAAGCTAGCCATTATGACATTTTCTGATCTCACCTTATGTAGAGATACCTATGCTGAGGGACATTTTGAGGAAGTACAACAGTAGTCACACAAATGAAATGACAAGTCATTACATAACTGGAGCACTAGGAATCCTCTCCCTAATCCAAGGTTCCGAGGAGAGTGACACTGAAATGGTAGGTCACACCACTAAATTTGTGGCATTAATCATACCAACAATCCATCATACAGCCAAAGAGGTACTGTAGGTGAAGCCAGGGGAAAAAGCCCCCCCCTTAAGAACAGTGTCCATTTACTGTAATTCTGAACCAGATCTGTGAGTATCATTTACAGGATGATGATTTTGCTGATATATTTTTTGCTTCTTTGAACACGGAGCGGCTCTTCAATTCTGTTTGTACAGAAACATTTCCCCAATTGTTTATGAGGTTTTAGCAGCGCAAAATTATGACAAATGTTGAGATGGACTGACATAAAAGTTGCATAAATTTCAATCTGGCTGTTTGGACTGAGCTGCATTTCTGAAATTTTCTAATAAATAACCATATATACACAAACAAAAACAACAGTTGGATACATTACAGCTCAACAGTCACACACCAGGAAAAAAAAGAATACTACTGGGATTCAGATAAAACTGAAAAGCTTTAACACAACAATGGATTTAGAACATTTCTTATTTGGCTGCCAGCACCAATATACTGATGTCACTTTTAGCTGCTATGTGAACAAAGCCTTATTGAGACAGTTCTCCGGTCACCCATTTCAGCATGGCACACAATGTGGTAATGCCACATAGAAACTAACATAAACTGGGGAAAATAAACTCATGTCCAGCCTGAAGGTTACAGGGGAAGTTATTGTCCCCCTAATATTTCCTTTTCAATGTATCCTTGTGGCCGAGCTTTTTGACAGTGTGTTGGGATTGCTTTTAGTTTTTAAACTTGGCCAAAAATATTTCTCTTTTAAATCATGTCATTAGCTATGACATCTTTCTTGCACCTTTACTATATTAAATTGTGCTAGTTTCACTTTTCCAATGTTCACAATGTTCAAGAATGACAAGCATGTTTAAAAGTGTGTTAAACTGAGCAGGCTACTTGTGATAATGTAAGTCATTGCTAGCTTGTTATCTACTGCAAGTTGTAGCCTTTTCTTGGATTAAAAAATACTAATGCTGTAGTCTACCTAATGCGATAGCTACCTAATAGTTTAGTTGGTCAAGCAGATTTCTTGCATACGCTACTTTACATTATCTTTAGATAAGTACTTTGTTTGTCTGCTTCTAGAGCTTGTTATCATCAAACGTTGTTCAAAACAGAATTACAGTAATTTGAAAAAATTTAAACTTTTTATAATGCTATAGGATTCTCTAAACCCTTCTGAAAGTTTCACTGGATCAAAATGCTTGAACAAGTCCCCATTAAGCAACATGCAGGAAATAATGTCAAGACAGTCTTGTGTAAAACTCATATGCATTAAGCTCATGTGTCATTTAATACAAAACAGGCCTGTAAAGATGAAGGCCAGACCAAAATGTATATACTAAAACTGCTATAATGTTTGTATTTTAGATGGAAGAGAGCTCAAGACTGTACATTAATTTGGAGACAAATCTTCACAGCGCACTTGACCACTTGCATATACACTTTGCCCTAATCTACAACTCCCTGACAGAACTTCTTTTAAAAGGAGTGAGAGAATCTGAAGAAAAATGTGTTGAAACTGCAAAAGAATTAATAGTACCGGTAATTTTTTTTTTCTTTAAGTCTAACATTTGTCATATGTTTTAGGCACTTTAACTACTGCATTGTTTTCAAATCCGTTCTTTACTCAGAAGAAGGATGGTCGAGGATTTCACCAAACACTGACAGCACTGTGCAAGAATGATGGGTTCTACAGGTCTAAGAAGGGAAAAACAGATCTAAATACACACTTGGCCAAACATATGTTACAGCACATTGATAAAGCATTCAGTGACTTCTTCCCGTGAGTAAAACTGAATTGTCATGTATTTATATATAACTGAGAATACATAACTGAGAGTCGCATTTTGGTGTGTAAGCTTGATGATGTGTATGAATGCATTTCACCATTTTATTTAATTTCGATTGAATTTCCATTTGATGAGAAATACCACAATTTTGTCTCTGTGTTTTATTAAGAGTTATTTAGTGACCAACCTTATTCACAAAGAGCCAGTGTGGATGCATGTTTTTCATTCCAACAAAGCAGGAGCACATCTGATTCTAACTGTTTGAAGACTGAGACTCATTGAACCAGTGGAATCATAAAATGAATAAAACCAATGATTTAAAGTAAAATATTATTTTTTATCTCAGTTCAGTCATTCTGTAAACCATTAAACTGAATATTGACAATGAAACCTAATGGACAAACTTAAAAAAGCTAAAACAGCTATAACTAAAAAGCTTTGTTTGATCGAGGACCTAAGAGAGAACAAAGTTGCAGATGATGTAGGACAAAGTCAATTTTTTGTGGATAATTAAAGTTTACCTGACTTGAGTGGGTTCATGTTAGAAATGTGCATGGGCCTGCTGTTCTATGGTTAGTTTATCTACAACATATTGTGTGATACAACACAGTCTACATGATATTGCTATATACTTTCAGCAAGTATGTACATTTTATACATCAAACTAAATGAGATAGAGATGATTTTGACTATATCAGTTAAAACATTTACCTTCCATTAATACGAGTACTTACCAAGCAGTAATCCAGATTTGAGATTTTAGTTTGTTACCTCGACACCTGTAGCTGATTTCTGATGATACTGATGGTGTTACAACTTACCTCATGTTGCAGCTCTAACCGGCCTCACCCAAATTCCACTTTCAGTAGTTGTTTTTTTCAGGGTCCAGGGAAAAGCAACTGAGAAATCACTGCAAGCAAACATTGATAAGTTCACAATCATCCCAGATGACCTGATAACAAAATACACAAAATCACCAGTGCTGATTCACATGCTGAAATTCCTTCAAACCGAGGTGAATAAGATACTACTGTGTATTAATATCTGTCTATATGTGATCTACATGAAGATGTGATGAATACCAAAACTTTTTTACATTGTCTTCTGTTAATTGCAGTAATTATTTTCATCTGCTATTGTTTTATCATTCAGGGACACTTAGTAGAGCTTCTTCCTTTTTCTGTTTGTTGCAAATTTTGCAACAATATATGTACAAGTTCGGATAAAGAAACCTTCATTACAGTACATATTTTATGGGGTCATGCAAATCTAATAATTCACTTTCGTGAAATAGTTTAATATCTTTTATGCATTGTCTGTGTTACAAAATGCACTCCAGTAACTATTTAATTCTCATTTATCTCACTTAAAATGTTTTTGTCTTTTTATGTTTTAATGCAAAAAGGAAATGAAACTGAAGACCATGCTTAAACAAGAAATTGTCAAGCAAAAAAAGAGAATATACGCATCTCTTCATGAATCCATTAAATCCACAATGCAGCCCTGCTATCAGAGTAAGTTACAGCTAAGGATTCTTCATAAAATTGAGGCATCCTATCTAGTCCTAATCAGCAAAAGAAGTGAACATTGTATTGTATTAGGTGCTGCTGCTATTACTGGACCTGGCTCTATGATGAAGAGGCAGAAAATGCTGTTGAACCACATAGAATCATCAAAAAGTGAAATATTCCAGAAAGCAAAGAAAGATATGTGTGACCTAACGGATAACACACTGGTTTGTAATAGACCAATTAAAGTCAATTAAAAACTATAAGTACAAATTTGAAATACGAACTCCAAGCAAATGTACTATTTATTACTATCATAATGTTAACATGTTCTTTCTAATAGCATTTCACTTTGGAGGACATAAAGGCAAGACTAATCAAGTCAATGGGACATTCACTTCTCAATACAAACACCTTGCCTTACATCAGTAAGTTATTCTTAAAGTGCCGTTTCAACTCAAAGAAGATTTAAACATACTGTTTGAATGTTTTTTAAAGTGAATTTTAAAGTAAATTTCTTTTGTGTTACAGATGTCGCCAAAGAGATAGAAGAATTGAAGAAGTTATCAGCTCAAGTCTGAAAGAAGTTATCTACAAAAGAAATCTAAGAATGTTCATACCTAGCATCATCATGACTGATGATATGTATCAGAGTTCAGTACGTTGTCAGTCACACAGCATCTGCTCTGTACATTGATTTTTAAATTTCACATTAATCTCTTTTGCTTTGAGCTCTCACATCATGAAAACTGCATTTAAACAATTGTCTCTTGCTACAGTTTTATGCCACAAAAAGACTCTGAATTACTGAATATGAACATTCCTACTTTCTACATACATTTTATTAAACATAGTATTACTATTTCTATGTTTACGCATTATGGTCTTAAAATAAACAGTAGCCACAACTTGATTTATAGCTTTGTTTTATAATACTTTATTATCTTTTGGTGACCATCTTACCTTGAGTTGATCATCTTATAGCTTCTTAACTTTCTATCAAATGTACTGCTGCCAAAAATCACCAAAAAAATCAAAAAAACTGCTTGTAGGTAATTATTGCTATCTGTTATTTTAGTTTGCTGCTTGCAAGTGTTCTTTTTTCTTTATGTCTGCCTAACAACTGTTTGACTGTGCATACACATTCAGGTTATTGATCAATGTATCTCTACTGTTGATATGCAGCTGCTGTAGATGAAAATGCAGCTCAAACAGCTAAACATCCAAACTTTTGCTACAAAATATTTCTATCATATTTGTATTATCACATGCCTTGCTGTATTTGTGTTATTTTATTTTCATAACCCTCTGGTATTATGCTTGTCTTATTCCACTGGCATGTTTTTCTGAACTAAATAAGGCATATTTAATCTGACAAAAATGAAAACTAAAGAGTGAAATGTTTGTAGAAGTACAGGACCTCCATTATTAAGGATCTGAACCTAAATATTATGAAAGTAAACTGAAGCATGAAAGAAAATTTGATCAGTTAAAATGGTACACAGTATTGTTTGTTAAATATGACAAAAGATGTCAATGAGAGAATAAATGTGAAGAAGATACAGTTATGCAACTTGGCTGCTAATCTGAAATTGTGGAGACTTGAAAAAAATAAGAAAATAACAAAAAGACTACTATTACCACATACACAAAGCATGCATTATTTTGTTATTGTGGTTTATATTAAGCAATAAAGTACAGTAAACTAAGTTTGAATATTTGTATTTGTTCATAATCAAGTAAAAGAACATTTGTAAATGAAAGCAATCCTATGCATTCATAAAACATTCTTTAAATGTTAGGGATTAGGAGCGTTCAAATTACAGAAGAGCCATAAGAAGTTTAACATACAAAGACACAAGCTCCCCTGAAAACAACATTGCTTCGGTTAACCCCTTAAAATCCCAGGCTTATTACATACTAAGGCTTATTATTCAGTAATTATATGGACTACAATGCAAATTGGCTAAGTTATTCTTAGGTTACAGAAGTGCGTAATAAAACTTTGGGTCCGCTGGTGGGCCCTGGCTAGTTGAGGGGGTTAATGTGAAAAATAAAAATGATGTAAAATCAAACCCCAAAGATCCCCCTGTCTTCTCTGTGTTTCTGTTCTGGCTTTTCTCCAACAAGGCATGAGTGTCGCTTTTCCAAGCTAAATGTAAAATAAAGGCGCATGTGAAGTTTCTTCTTGGTTTGTTGGCTTCTGTCCAGTGGTTTTATATGCATAACAGTAGAGGGATATTAGCTATTCTATAGCTATTCAGTCTATGGCTGTAATAGTTAGTACATTATACTGTCTGCCACTACTCAATAAGCTTTGCTTGTTGCCTTTGAATTTCTTTTCAAAACAAAAACAAAAGACTGTATTTGTGTGTTTACACTGTAAGCACACAAATGTACTAATGTAATTAGTAGTGCATGTATGCAGGTATATGGCATGTAGACTCCTCTGAGGTGTATGCACGTAACTGAGGGCAAAGACTTCCAGCATGCACCTTTGTGTTTCTGCTGTCGCTCCTTTTCCTACTTTCATGCTCCACATTCACTGATAACACCAACAGCCACATTTCAGACTAACACATAAACTGTGAGATCTATGATTTTAATCTCTCTTCCTTTAATTCTTTTAAATTTGTTTTCAACTTTCACAATTTGTATATAAGGGAATGCACTTCTGTAAAATAACTAAATTGGCTTTGTAATGGCTTATAGTATACTACATGTTAGGTCTGTATTGACATTCACAAAGGAGCACTTTGTAGTTCTACAGTTACAAACATCTACAATTACAAACTACAGCAGCACTGCTGTGTCTGATCCATTCGTGCCAGCACAACACAAATCAACACGCCACCACTACGTCACTCTCACTGCACGGATGAGAATGATCCACCACCCACATAATACCTGCTCTGTGGTGGTCTTGTGGGGGTGCTGAACATTGAAGAACAGGGTAAATGGGGGCTAACATATTAATATCTTGGTTGGAAGAATTAATTTATAAGAACACAAATTTCGCTCCTGACGTCTCAGTGGATTTGCCAGGATATATTTTTATAATCATAATTTTCTTTTTCATGCATGCTCTTTCTACAAATAGGGAACTTTTAGCATCATTGTCATTAATTAGTCTTATGATGCTATTCTTCATTCTTTTCAAAACATCTCAGCATTCAGAAACACTAAATAAAGAACAGACCGTACAGCTTGATACAGATGAGGAACATATTCTTTAGACAAACAGGAACAGGCAAAACCAGATCAAGCAGGCACAAGTGGACACTAGCAAACCGCAATGTGAGAGACTTGGCAAAGATGTAGTAAGGCAGACTATAAGCCTGTTTACACCCTGTATTAACATGTGTTTTGTATCCGGATCATATCTGGAAAAATTTTGCCTTTGTTTCTATTCATCTTACATAATGTCAGCTTTAATGCAATAATATTTACATATGTACCAGGTAAACCATTCATGAATAAGGAAAAAGGAAACTAGAACTGGTTGTGGGTTGTGGACATAGCTTCCAACTGTGATCTCCCATCAGTGAAGTCCCTGTACGCCAGAGGCGTCCAAACCTATCTGCAAAGAGACGATGTGGCTGCAGGTCTTCACCTGAACAGAAATGCAGATTGTGGATAAAATTGGCCACTCATGCTGTACATTAAGCTTTAAAAAATGACCACAGCACACCTCATATTCCAGCACTTTGTCCTTGGCAGACAACAGACTCTTGACCACTAAAACAAATCACCTCAGAAATAGTTTCCTCCCTTCAGCCATCCAGGAACTTCATAACTGCACTGCGTCAAAGCTGCTTGCTACTGTTTTTTTCCATATGCTCTGTTTTTAATTTCATTCATCTTTTCACAACTCAACAAATATGTTACATTTGGACATCTCTCAGGTGATTATGTGCAAATGCCTGGTGTTTCTAATTTCTTGTTTTTGTACCGTCTGTCTTTGTTTCTTATGGTTTTTATTGTTTATTGTATATCCATACATGTATAGAACTCTACAGAATAAAAACACCACCAATGTTGAACCTTGAATTGTAACCAATTTTATATAAAGCTCTCTCCCCTACTCTTCATCTTACAATAAAGCAGGTAGGTTGTTATTGCCTGTTTTTTAGCTTGATCCTTCCCAACTACAATTAGAACCACGGCTTTCGTTCAAAGCTCAGTTGGTTCCAAGATGTCCACTCAAAAGACACCACACCTTTGTTTGTTGCTTTTTCATATAATTTTAGATGTGTCTATATTGATCTTCAAGTGACAACCACAAACTCTTACCCTCGAAACAAAATTAAACATTTGCTGCGGTGTTAATGCATCATAAGACTGACATTTCTCTGGATTCCCTGATTCTTTTCACAATATTATGTACAGTATGTACAATGTGCAGTAGATGGTGAAATACAAAGTCACAAAGTGGTGAACCACAAGTCGTCCTTGCTTGTACAGACTGAGCCTTTAATGGATGCTTCTTTAATGCCCAATCATGATACTTTCACCTGTTACCAATACACCTGCTTATTGCTATTTTAAAAAAAATAATATTCCATAAACTTACATAACATTACATTACATATTATTATCATTCTATTATTATTGTTGTTACTTTTGTTACTGTTAAGTGACATACATATACTATTGTTGACTGACAGGTTACATGGTAAGTGTACAAATGATCAAGGCAGCTGTTACTGTAATATTTCAGTGTACTCATGTCAGTTATTGCTTCAGTTATTAAACTGACAACAACAACAACATCTGTTAATGCAGAGTTCAGTTAAGGCAGTGTTTAGCTTTTTAAGTGTGTCTGGAAAAGCAGGTATTACATTTGTACAACATAATTTTGTTTAACACCTAAGCACATTAGCATCCACAGACCCACCAGTGTGTTTAAACTATTTTTACTTTTATAAAACTCTTACTTTTATCAAACTTACTAATAACTCAACTGCTTTACTGAGTACTGAGACACTTCAGGTCATATCACCATGGCTGTTCTAAATACTCTTCAAAAAAGAAATGACATTTAAGAATTACATTGAAGAGGAGCAGACTTTCTTTCAGTCAGCCTGACTCAGCAAGTGACTTGGAAAAAGAACTGTCAGAGGAGCTTGTCGAAAGCAATGTGGTTTCACACACAGAGTTAGATGTTCAGCAACGTCTCTCTGAATTTCAGGTTACAGTCAAGAAAAAACTTAAGCCAACCGTCAGAAAAGGCTACAGACTGCTTAAGATGGAAGGGCAGACATCTTGTCTGAGAAAATCAAGCAGAAGAATAACTGTGTCTTGGCATTCAACGTTCAGCTGTGTCAAGTCTTTAAAGTAAAGCAAAATACAGTCTTCATGCTGGAATCGAAAAGCCCATTGCTAATATCCTGGATGTTCATCTTTCCATCTTTTACAAACCTTCACAGGATGAAAACATCATTGTATGTGCAGACCTTTTAGGAGAGCTTACCAGAGAAACTGAAAGGCAACAAATTAAACAAGAGCTAGGAGAATTCCCACCCATGCACATCCACAACAACAAAAAAAAAACTGCTGCAGTAACAGACCCACACAAAATGCCTATGGGTTTGTGAAAAAGGTAAATATTGAACTTTCACAGTTGTGCACATTTGTGCTGCACACATGATCAAGTTAGTGATAAAATGTTTTGTATACAGTGGCTTTGTTGCAGAACACAACAACCCTAGCAGAGGCAGTTTTTCCAGAAAAAAAAAACTGATGATCTCAAAGGAGAATCGGGATGAGTTACAGAATGCCACTGCAACACAAGTTATCCAAAGGCAGAAAAATGGTTCCACGCCACAAAAACAGCTGTCCTCAATGACAAAGTCCACAGATGTCCTTGACATTTTCTACAAATTATGCAAAAATTAATTTCTGGTGAAATGCATAGCACTGTCACGACAGAACTTTGCCAAAATATCACAAAGCAGGACGAAACAGATGAGACTCACCTCAACCAACAAAAGTTAGGAAATTACATAGCAGAAAAGAAGCAAAAAAGAAAAAAAAAAACAGGCAAAATACTATAAACCCCCAAAAGCACACACAGTCAAGCCAGTTACGCACAGCTCCTCACCGTAGTCTGGGCATGGAAAACTTGGAAATGACACCATAACATTTACCAACACTTGTACAACTGACAACCTCTTGTACATTTTTCATTTGGCCAGGAAGAGGAGTCCATTCATTTAAAATGAGATTTAAAAAGCACAGAACAAGGATGAGTGGCTGAAGTCATAGCTGGAAGTTCATCAGCATTTTCTTGCTTGGAGAGTGGACCCAGGGCAGGATTATATAGCTGAAAAACTTCCAGTGGCTAAAGAGAAAAGGGCACTGGGATGCATGCAGCACTGAAGATGACTTTGTGGGCAGTTATCTTCACTACCTCGACATGACGGAAAAGGTGTCAAAATGCGATGCAAATGACTGTCCACTTCCTGCCATCACTAAGACAGACAGGGCTGTTACTGTTGCGTGAGTACACATGGTTGCTTTGTTTCACTGAGTAAAAAAGTGCTAGTAGTGCTATAATTTAAAAATACTATCAAAAACCTTGGACACAATCATTTTTATTCACTAGTTTCTCATACGGTATTGCACTAAATCCAGTTAAACCGGACAAATTTTGCTCTCTTTATAGTGAAACAAGCAGTTGGTCAGTGTTCTACAATTACCATATTGTATTGTAAGGTGACGTAATTTATGCTGTTAACAATATATATTGCTATAGTGCCCACCCTTATTCTTATGCTTTTTTTAAATCCTGTTTTGAGCCAATGACTTTGGAATCTTACAATAAATCTGATAACCTAGTTCTCCCCTTTCCCAAATGCAGTCAATTAGCCAAGACATACCTGGTGCTTCTTTGGTTTTGCTACACTGTTTTCTATGAATTAGACAAAGATTTGTCACAAACCCAAAAGAGTAGCAGCTTGAAGTCTATTACCCAGATACAAAACTGAATCTGAACTGTAAAAGAGAGCAGTGACTCTTTCAATCGTTTTACTGGGTTCTTACCACAAAGTTCAGAAAAACTGCCACTTATAACACACTGCTGTAAACATAGTGTACAGTATTGTGTAAGTAACATATAACTTATAACTTGTTATTGACAAGTGACATACATACGCTATTGTTGACTGACAGGTTACATGGTAAGTGTACAAATGATCAAGGCAGCTGTTACTGTAATATTTCAGTGTACTCATGTCAGTTATTGCTTCAGTTATTAAACTGACAACAACAACATTGTTAATGCAGAGTTCAGTTGAGGCAGTGTTTAGCTTTTTAACTGTGTCTGGAAAAGCAGGTATTACATTTGTACAACATAATTTTGTTTAACACCTAAGCACAATGTTGAATTAGAATGCACAGACCCACCAGTGTGTTCAAACTATTTTTACTTTTATAAAACTCTTACTTCTCTCAAACTTACTAGTAACTCAACTGCTTTTTAATTTTTTCATGTAGTTACTAAATAATGAGGAATTTTCAAATTTTAAGATTTTTTTGGCAGTGGTATGTAGATTTTGTGATCAGTAGAGTGATCTGTGAGCTTAAACATGGACACACACTTAAATACAGAGGATTGCAGTGACATTTTAAACAGGTTATGCAGTTGCTACATGTTTATATTCTGTGCTATATGTGATGGGAATTCCACTCTCAAAATACCAGATTCTGAGGAGCAGCTGTTTTGCCTTTGCAAACAGCCATCCACGGTGTGTTGGATTTAAAAGTACCGAGACACTTCAGGTCATATCACCATGGCTGTTCTAAATACTCTTCAAAAAAGAAATTACATTTAAGAATTACATTGAAGAGCAGCAGACTTTTTTTCAGTCAGCCTGACTCAGCAAGTGACTTGGAAAAAGAACTGTCAGAGGAGCTTGTCGAAAGCAATGTGGTTTCACACACAGAGTTAGATGTTCAGCAACGTCTCTCTGAATTTCGGGTTACAGTCAAGAAGAAACTTAAGCCAACCGTCAGAAAAGGCTACAGACTGCTTAAGATGGAAGGGCAGACATCTTGTCTCAGAAAATCAAGCAGAAGAATAACTGTGTCTTGGCATTCAACGTTCAACTGTGTCAAGTCTTTAAAGTAAAGCAAAATACAGTCTTCATGCTGGAATCGAAAAGCCCATTGCTAATATCCTGGATGTTCATCTTTCCATCTTTTACAAACCTTCACAGGATGAAAACATCATTGTATGTGCAGACCTTTTAGGAGAGCTTACCAGAGAAACTGAAAGGCAACAAATTAAACAAGAGCTAGGAGAATTCCCACCCATGCACATCCACAACAACAAAAAAAAAAAACTGCTGCAGTAACAGTCCCACACAAAATGCCTATGGGTTTGTGAAAAAGGTAAATATTGAACTTTCACAGTTGTGCACATTTGTGCTGCACACATGATCAAGTTAGTGATAAAATGTTTTGTATACAGAGGCTTTGTTGCAGAACACAACAACCCTAGCAGAGGCAGTTTTTCCAGAAAAAGAACTAATGATCTGAAAGGAGAACCAGGATGAGTTACAGAATGCCACTGCAACACAGGTTATCCCTTCTGATGTGGAGACTGCATTGGAAGAGGAACACACTGGTGCACACCTGACACCAAAGACTTTCTATGGCACAGAAAAACATGGAAAAAGTGTGTTTGAGCATCACTGAATCCATAATACTGCCCACACCTGCTTGAAATACTTAGGTCTCACCGGAGAACTCTGGGACTTTGGACAAGTGTCATGCAGATGTCCTTGACATTTTCTACAAATTATGCAAAAATTAATTTCTGGTGAAATGCATAGCACTGTCACGACAGAACTTTGCCAAAATATCACAAAGCAGGACGAAACAGATGAGACTCACCTCAACCAACAAAAGTTAGGAAATTACACAGCGCAAAAGAAGCAAAAAGGACAGGCAAAATACTATAAACCCCCGAAAGCACACACAGTCAAGCCAGTTACGTACAGCTCCTCACCGTAGTCTGGGCATGGAAAACTTGGAAATGACACCATGACATTTACCAACACTTGTACAACTGACAACCTCTTGTACATTTTTCATTTGGCCAGGAAGAGGAGTCCATTCATTTAAAATGAGATTTAAAAAGCACAGAACAAGACTGGAAAAAGTTATATCCAATCTCATCCATCCAGATCAAACAGGCTTTATAAAAGGGAGACAATCATCACATACCACAGGTCGTCTTATCAACCTTATTAACTTTACAAAGAAAAGTAATAGGAAAACAATTATCTTATCTTTAGATGCGGAAAAAGCTTTTGATAAAGTAAACTGGGATTTTTTTTTTAGTACATTACATAAATTTGGCTTTGGTACATCATTTATACATTGGATCCAAATACTATATTCATCACCCATGGCCTCCGTTATAACTAATGACATCACCTCATCAAGCTTTACACTTTCTCGTGGTACTCGACAAGGATGTCCACTCTCACCACTGTTATTCACAATATTCATAGAACCACTAGCCACAGCAATACGTCAGAATGATAAAATCACAGGCATTTCAACTCATAGTATTGCTCATAAAATAAGCCTCTATGCAGATGATGTGCTACTATTTCTCCAAGATCCCACTTCATCAATAAAGGAAACCATTAAACTGATTAACAGTTTCTCACATATATCAGATTACTCTGTTAACTGGAACAAATCAAGAGCGCTATCCATAGGTGACGGAACCGGAATGCTGCACTCCAAAATTACCCTTTTCAAATTACCACAGGAAGTATTACATATCTAGGTATAAAAGTAACCACCAAGCTTTCAGAGTTATTCAACCTTAATTTTACATCACTATTAAAAAAAATAGAAGATGATTTAAATTGCTGGATGAATTTACCAATTTCTCTTACAGGCTGTATTGCAACAATCAAAATGAAAGTTTTACCAAAAGTCAATTATCTATTTGCAATGTTGCCAACTGAACCAACTAAAAAATGGTTCCACAATTTAGACATGTTAACATCAAAATTCTATTGGAGAAATAAGAAACCTAGGATAAAACTCACAATTTTACAAAAAGACAAAAATGAGGGGGGACTAGGTGCACCGAATTTTCGGTTTTATTACTTAGCAAATCAGCTTCACTATTTAGTAAAATGGAGACATACAGATGATTACTGTAACCCCTGGCTTGATGTTGAACGGTCATACTGCAACAAAATATCCATTGCAGATTTACCTTTTCTTAGCAAATCCATAAAATATCATGAATGTTTTAAGAGCATGACAATCTCAACAACATTAAAAACCTGGTGGAAAATTAATAAACTGATTTTGAAATGACACTTAACATATACACACCCATATGGCACAATCCAGATTTTACAATTAACAGACAACCCATTATATTCAAGAAGTGACAAAGGCATAACACATTTAAAACACCTCTTTACGAATAACACATTTAAAAGCTTTCAAGAACTAACTGAAACATGTGACTTGGAGGAAAATCAATATTTAAAATATTATAGGTTAAAAAGTATACTAAAAATCTAAATTAATTTTTTTCACAACAGTCTCAGTCCACCACCATTACTGAAAATTTAAACCAAATCATCAGCCCAAAGAAAGTTTTATCAAAGTTATATGCTCTCATAGGTACTTTAAATTCAACTATATCAATACCAACTAATAAATGGGAAAAGGATTTAGATATTAGCACTGATACACAATTCTGGACACAAATCTGTAAAAATATCTTCATTATGAGTAAAAACACAAACATACAATTAATTCAATATAAAATTATTCATAGGACACACATTACGCAATACAAATTGTTTAAAATGGGATTCACCAATTCAAGCATATGTACACAATGTATAACAAACAAAACAGATGACTATTTTCATGCATTCTGGATTTGCACACCAGTTCACCGTTTTTGGGAAAATATAACCTCAAAATTATCTTTATATTTGGGGAGCAGCATTCCAATGTCACCCTCCCTATGCCTCCTAGGAGACCTCTCAGAAGTAGAATCATCAGTCAAAGATACATTCCCATTACTTATAGCATTAACTATAGCAAAAAAAAAACAATACTGCTAAATTGGAAAGACAAAAAAAATATTTCTGTAACACAGTGGACTAATCTACTAACAAAACACCTATCTTGTGAACAAGCATCAGCTGCAAGCCACAACAAAATAGATGCATTTAATCTAAACTGTTCAAACTTACTAAAACTATGTAACATAAGTAATAGTACCCCGATATTGAAAGTATTTTTTTTTTTCCCCTTTACATATTTGAGAGTGTGTGAATGTATGCATATATGTATATGTATGTACATACATATAAACACATATTTTATAAGGACATCTTGTACAATGCAACACATCATCAGTGTGTGGTGTTGTGCAGGGGCGTGGGATGCTGCGGGGTCCTTAGGGGGCTTCCCCTCCAGACCTGTTTGTCTGCTATGCCCTACCGCCTTCCTGGACCACCATTACCACCATTCGCCCCCTCCCGTTACAGAAGAGCTCTGTTGCCTCTTCAGAGAGAGCAAAATCAGCAGCTTTCACTGACAAACACAGAACAAAGGCCACACGGTCACTTCAAAGGAGTCCTGTGCAAAGTGGGCTTTTAAATAAGACCCGGAAAGTGGCTCTGATGCGATGTTCACCCTGGGAAGCAGGTTGGGGCTGGGGGGGTGGGAGAGAGAGAGATGAAGAGTATGGAGGGGACAGATAAAGGTTGGTGGGGGGTCCTTGGGGGCGTCCTGGCTCTCCCTTTCTTCTGCACAGCAAAGCAATATTGCGTACTTATTATTGATGTAATAGACTATTGTATTTTATGTACAAAAATGTTGAATGGGTGTGTGTGTATCTGTGTATACATATATCTTACCACTTTATTTACTTCGTATACTGCCTGTCCGTCATTATTATTATTATTATTATTATTATTACTACTACATCTCCTTTTTTTCCATTTTGAGTGTGTTTTTTCTTTGTGGCTTGTCTTGTCTCAACGTACTTGTCTGTCTCTTGTACAATATATTTGTTGTTAATTTAAAAGCACAGAACAAGGATGAGTGGCTAAAGTCATAGCTGGAAGTTCATCAGCATTTTCTTGCTTGGAGAGTGGACCCAGGGCAGGATTATATAGCTGAAAAACTTCCAGTGGCTAAAGAGAAAAGGGCACTGGGATGCATGCAGCACTGAAGATGACTCTGTGGGCAGTTATCTTCACTACCTCGACATGACGGAAAAGGTGTCAATGACTGTCCACTTCCTGCCATCACTAAGACAGACAGGGCTGTTACTGTTGCATGAGTACATATGGTTTTGCTTCATCTTCAACCTTTCGAAGGTGCTCTTGGAGGATCATAACATCTTTAGTCAAAGGGATGCAGTCATCTTTGTTCCATTTTTTCTCTTCCATTGTTTTGTGTGCATTAGTAGAAACATTGTCTTTCCACTTTTGTTCTAAAAGTCCTTTGAACTTCTTTGCATTCCTTTCTGCTATGTCATCATCATTTTCCAGGGTTTGGGCAACAAGGACATCAGTAACTCCTTTCAATGAGAAACCAATTTTGACAGCGGTTGATGCCTTTCTGTACATGTTCTTGCTTGGGCTGTACTGAGAGAGCTTTTTAATCGTTTTCAGCACCAGCTGAAACCTGGATACATGGCACAAATCTTCAAGACATTTAATACTCATCAATTTCTCTCGCTGCCACAATGAGCTGACCAATTCTCTCATTTTCTGAGAAACATATCCTGTTGAATTACTTTTCCCACGGTTTATCAGCACATTACCATATTTACAGAGTGGTCATCAGTTCTTACAGTAAAGGCTACTTCATCTTTCTGCATCCCATGGATGATGTTCTGCAGTTCCTCAGAGGTCTCTGAAATGGGTAGCAGGCACCAAGATGTTTTTTGAACTCTATTCTTGCTCTTTTTGTCATCATCTTTGTCACCATCTGTTTTATTTCTGCAAGTGGCCCGATGCTTCCAGAGATCACTTTTAACAAACATGGTGTAGCAGTACTGGCAAGGGAGGTAACTGTCGACAGATGTTTCATTAGAAGGTTGTTTCCATGTCACTGTTTCTCCTTTGCTGTTCTTAAGGACTTCCAAGTTGTGTTTACAGTCACCTTTATTCTGCAGTACTTCCAACTGTGCCTTTCTTTTTTTAGATCCTAATGGGAAGCTGAAGGCATGAGCCACCTCTTTGACATCCATATGTGCACGTTCCAGATGCCTGCTCAACTTCTTTTTAGACTTTCCACAGTACAGGCAATAATGGTTTTTGTCCCAGACTCGCTTGCTATTGTGGCGTTTCGTGCAAACCTTCACCGTTACAGTTAAATCTGTTTTACTTTTTGTTCTCTTTTCTTTCATACTTGTCTGTATTTCTGTTTTTTCTAATGGACTTGGTTTTGTAGTCATCAGTGCTGTTAGCCTGGTGGTCGTCATCAAAATATTGGTTCTCTTCACTCAATCGCTCAGTGTCATCATCGCTACTTTAGGATGGTTTGTATTCAGCATCTGATTTGTGCAGTGAGTCTGCAGAATCACTGCTAGACTCTTCAGAAATGGAATCAAGCTATAATTAAATATATATATATATTACAGAAAATCCAAAACAACTAATCTCACCAGCAGGACAGCAATCCCAAATCATTTTTAACTTTAAACTTCCCCTTGACTATCCCCAGAAATAGTATGATCCCTTCAAATTCTACTATGATTTAATGTCTGATGAATAAAAGGAATGGTTCACTTAAAAATCTAACAATCTTACACAATTTTCCACTAACCCCAGATGTAGTCGATCAGCCAAGTCATGTTTACAGTCCAAATTTTGCTTCTTTACTTTAGAACTGGAGCTGTGAGGCTAATATTGCTAACACTAGAACTTAACAATCACCTAAATAGCCCAGTTGTTTCAGTGAAATTACATCACCACAATTTCTCTCACACCACTACACAACATCCAGATCTTAAGTAGGGTCTCACAGAGTAGTGGATGCGGTTTAGGACAGTGTATGATTTACTGTGAGCTTTAAAAAAAAAATAACAAAAACACTTGTGTGGATGAATGCTGCGTCCACAATCTTAGATAATCAACTCAGAGCAGGAAGTACTGATCTACAATCAGTTTCAGTGACAATGACCATCTGATCCTAGCTCTTCTACCAGCCCTGCTACTGTCTAAAGTGGCTGCCTGTAATGGAGAGGTTTTATTAATTTTTAGAGTACACAGCAAGTAATACTGTGTCCTAAACTACATCTACTAGTCTGTGAGACCTTACTTAAGATCTGGATGCTGTTTGAGCAGGTTGAGAGAGGTTTTGGTGATGTATCGACTAGGCTATTTAGGTGACTATTGAGCTCTAGAGTGTGTTAGCAACATTAGCCTCACAGCTTCAGTTCCAAACTATAGAAACAAAACAGAAGACTCCAAATATGTCTTCACTGACTACATCTGGGGTAAGTGGAAAAGAATGTAAATATGATTTCTAGGTGAAACATTCCTTTAACAACAGGCTGCATGAGTAAAATGCTCTCTGCCATGTTTCTGTAATCATTAGGTCAACAAAAGAGGAAAAAAATTGAATTACTGAACAGTAAAATAAATAAATTAAAAGTAATAAATTGTCTATGCAATGGCTAAGTGACTAATTGTAGACTAACTGTAGACTAATTGTAAACATGTTACACCAGCTGATCCTATTTTAGTCACGACGACAAAACATGACCACACAGATTTACAAATCTACAAATTGACTTTTGTCAACGTTAATGCCAAGTTGACAACTAAATTTGTAGCTTGATTACTTTCCTGTCTGTGATTACATGGCAATGACGTGACATAGCATGCTAAACATTATTCCACTTCACTCTAACACTACTGTGGTATTGACCAACGGGAAAAATGTTAGACCAAACATCTGACCAACTGACCAGTAAACTAACTAGCTAACTAGTTAACTTTAGCCAAAAAGTTTGCTATCAATATCACTGAAGCAAAACAAAGAAAAACGTTTACCAAAAGACTACAGCTTAGTATTTCCAATTAAACCATCAAAACGTCGTTTTAAAAGTGTAAAGTAAGAGAAAACAGCGCTCACCTGTCTGAATGCTTGTATAATGATGCAGCTCCAGAAAACGCTGTATCAGCTCATCCCTCCGAGAGGCCAGTCGCAGAGCAGGAGACTCATTAAGGACCAGCGCTGTATGTAGCGATAGGAAGTTTGATTCATTTTACTGAATTAGTTCTTTCGAACTATTCTGTTCAATGAATCCAATGCCCGATTCAACCGGTTTATTAACTAACCTCATGGTCTAAGCAGCTGAAGTTGGCTTCTACTTCGCCAGCTGCGTATTCAAATGTTGCCAGCCCACCTTAAATATCGCAGTAGTTGCATAAATTCAAATTGAAAGAAGCAGTTCGAAAAGAATCGGTTCAATAAGAACGAATCGAACTTTCCATCACTAGTTGTATGTTCAAATTAAGGTTAAAGCAGCATTAGTTAAAGGAGTGGTTCACCTATAAATCATTTCTGGGTCAACTGTTTATTTAAAGCATTAGGGTTCATTTCAATAAAAAAATGCAATTAAATCATTGCATGACTGCACTTAAACACACAGCACAAATGTGAAATTATGAAAGTTCTGAAAATTATTATTAATAAAAAAATAAGAAATGACACTGCACCACATATGTACTATTTTCACTGAGCTTGTATATTTAAGCATAGGTTAGTCATAAAACAACCAAGTTCTTGATATTTAACAATTTAACAAAATGAAAAGCTGAATAAATGATTAAACGATATCAAGAACTTCATCATTTATGACTGTAGCCTATGTTTAAATGTACAACATACAATATATAATATATAAAAAATAGTACATTTCAGCTGTATTGGAAAACCCGAAGCAGTATAATTTTTCAAAGAATATTTTGACGAATAATACTTTTAAACTTGTTCCACAGTCAACCTTGTCTAGACATACATTGATACTTTGTGTGTGGGGGTGGGAGGTGAGGAGGGAGTTCAAAAGTGATTGGAGAGAATATGCAAGTCCTCATTACATGTAGGAATTGGGTGAAGCAAAGGTCTTACAAAAAAAACAGAGATCTGCTCTTGTCCTGAGATGAAACCTGGGATGTCCAACATGTCTGCTGGAAAAAAACCTCGACAAATACCCAGATGCTCCAGATGCCTAAACCACGGCATTGAATTACCTGTAAAATGGCACAAACACTATTGCCAATGGAGAGAATGCCAATGCCATAAATGCACGCTAACAGAAATGAGGCAGCAGATCCAAGCAGCTAAGATGGCTGACCAACAGCTACAAGTACTGGAAAAGAATGCTGATTGTGTTTCAGTCCAGTCTCCCATGGGAGCTGACACTGACACCATGGCGTTGAAATCATCTTTGTTTGATACCTCATGTGCAACCACATCCCATGTTACTTCAGTGAACTGCTCCACTAAGTCTGTGGACCCTATGCGTACATGTGGACAATACAGTGTGGACAACTTGATGCCTGATGCCTCCTATTACGACCCTGTCAACCAGCCCTCCTCTGACCCAGCTTACTACAGCAAGTATGAACACAAGCAGTACCTGACACCAAATTCCTACTCCTTTGAAACCCCTTTCTTGAGCCAGGGCCTCTGCACTGTGGATTGGACCCCACCAAACGTCACCCTGGAGAACGGCACCTTCCTTGAATTGGAAGCACCAGTTTTGTCCTATGATGTTGCCCTGGCCAATCCTGAGCCCAAGACAGAGACTGTGACTACATCTAACTCTAAGTCTCAAACCTTCACTGTTCACTGGAAGTAATTTCCTCTACAACTAAAATGACCAGTTGTAGTTGTTAGTGAAATTAGCTGAAGTATCTTGTTCAACCTATAATGGCTAAAAGTCTATTCAGTGCCTTGTTATCTTGCCTATGTTGTTGCCTAAGTCAGCATCTGATAAACTGGTAAACTGTATGTACCAAATTGATCCTGTGAAGGTTTTTGTGCTTTATATCTTTTATACATTGTTGTGCCTTATACATGTTTGCAAAGTTGTTGCTAACCTGTAATTGTGGTGGTTGCTAAGATGTTGTTAGGTAAGCCAGATGTTTGCTAGGGTGTTGCTAAGTGATTGCTGTAGTATTCCAAGTTATCGCATGAGTGTTCATAGAGTGTTTGTACTCTATGAACACACACATGTATCTTATATGTAAATAACACATCAAATACATGAACAGAATCACCGCCTTAGTAAGCTGCCCCTCGCTTTATTCCTAGCTAATACAATACAAGAGCGGGAACAACTGAGTATCTCTTAGGAACATGTTGCACACTCCATGATATCACATTAGCCAGTGTTTGCTAACTTCAACTATTGTCTATTAGATTTTACTAGTAATATGCAATATCAGGTGTCGGGTAAATACATACATAATACATATATACATAATGCCAACCACTTCAGCAGAGAAGTGCTGATGTAGAATCTGAGATCAGCCCTAGATCTACTTCATGTAAACTCCTGGGGTTGTGCAGAGATATGATCTAATATATATTTATAATTATAATATGAATACCTATTAATAATAAAACTATCATTGTTAATAAATATTAATATTAATACAGGTGTACAGACTTTTGTAAAAGAATGGGTTGTTCTAAAGAGCTCACTGAATTTGAGTGTGGTGCTGTAATATGATGCCACAGTTACAACAAGACAGTTCACAAAATTTCTTCCCTCCTAGATATTCCATGATCAACTGTGAGTGGTATTATTGAAAAGTGTAAGCCTTTAGGAACCACAGCAACTCAGCCATGAAGTGTCAGACCACGTAAAGTTACAGAGCAGGTCGCTGAGCGCTGAGGAGCATAGAGCATAAAAGTCTCCAATGCTCTGCTGATCAATAACTGCAGAGTTCAAACCTCCTCTGGCATCATCAGCACAAAAACTGCACCGGGAGCTTCATGGCAGGGTTTCTATGGCTGAGCAGCTGCATGAAGCCTTACATCACCAAGCACAATGTCAAGCGTCAGATGGAGTGGAGTAAAGCTCTGCCACTGGACTCTGGAGCAGTGGAAACGAATTCTGTGGAGTGACGAATCAGCTTCTTTGACTGTCAGTCTGATGGACGATAGTCTGGGTTTGGCGAATGCCGGGAGATCATTACCTGCCTGACTGCACTGTGCCAGCTGTAAAGCTTGGTGGAGGAGGGATAATGCTATGGGGCTGTTTTCCAGGGGTTGACCTAGACCCCTTAGTTCCAGTGAAGGGAAATCTTAATGCTTCAGCAGACCAAGACATTTTGGACAACTGTAGGCTTACAACTTTGTGTGAACAGTTTGGGCAAGAGCCTTTCCTGTTCCATGATGACTGAGCCCCAGGGCACAAAGCAAGGTCCATAAAGGCATGACTGGGTGAGCCTGGTGTGGAAGAGCTTGACTGACCCTCACAGAGCCCTGACCTCAACCCCATCAAACACCTTTGGGATGAACTAGAACAGAGATTGTGAGCCAGGCCCTCTCGTCCAACATCAGCGTCTGACCTCACAAATGCTCTTCTGCATGAACGGGCAGAAACTCCCACAGACACAAGAGTGGAAGCTGTTATAAAGCAAAGGGGGACCAACTCCATATTTAATGCCTATGGGTTTAGAATGGGATTCATAAAAACTTCTGTAGGTGTAATGTGTAGGTGTCCCAATACTTTTGTCCATATAGTGTGTGTATACATATATTTAATAACTGAAAGTTAAATTCCAACATGAATTCAGCTCGAATAACATCTCAAATGTTCCTATGTGTGTGTGTGTATGTATATATATATATATATATAAAGACTCGTACTAAATCATTAAAAAAAGGGGTCTGACTCGGTACAGTGCGGATATACTGGATGGAAACGACACGTTTGAATCAACAGATTGAATCAACAGAGTCGATTCCATTGTCTGAGACTCTCAATTCTGTTGATTCAATCAAGTCACCTTCAGGAGTCCAATCCATTCAGCTATTCGTTAGCGATGGAAAGGAGTCGACTCGAAGGGTTCAACAATCGATTCCTAGATTCAGAGCATCAAGTCGTGCGTAAACAGGCTCACGCTCCTACTCAAAAATCGCTAAACTACCTGCTGCAATGTACTTTAGCGCTTTGGTTTAGTAAATCGCCATGTTTACAGCTTATTTGTCGTGATTTGGTCAGATTTGTTCCGGTGTTCGGTTAATTAAGGATTTAATCATCACTCTTCAGCCATTTTCCAGTGCTTTAGTCTTCATAAGGTAAGAGAAATGGATTTAATGGCTGCCGCTGCGCAGTGTAAGCTTGTTGTACTTCTTTACGATGTGCACATTTGTTTTGTGGTTGTTGTTATGTGGTATTTATGTGCTTTTTATGGTAATAATGTGCTTTTTGAACTTTAATCACGGTTTGAGTCTGCAGCAGCGGTTGTGGTGAAAGTTGTGTTGCTGTGTCTCAGCATTTTAAACTTATCTGGCGGATAGTTGTCATTCATTTATTTCAGTTGTTTCGTATGTCGTCACTGTTAATGTACTGATGATGTACTTTTGTTCATTCGTGGGTGAATTTCAGTCCATCGCGAACAAAGCTCGGTATTTCAACTGACGGAGGTTTCAGCCAGTCAGAAATGGTGATTCTTTTTGAGGGCTGCGCTCGGGCAGCAGAGCAGACTCCTTACCCGTCCATACGGAGCGGTCTCGAACGTGATTGGCTAGAGCCTCTGCTGCTCAGCCGCTATTGGTCAGGCAGCCTTGTAGGCGGGCTCTTTCTACTCAACAGGTTCTGACGGTAATGGCGGCTCAAAGCGGCTAGGCTGTGCTCATTGTTAAAGCACTCAAATGAACAGGGAGGCTAAGAACTGTGATGGATTCAGTTTTCTGAGGCTCTCTGTTAAAGTTAAAGGGTATTTCAGCACAGTCCGACGAACGTTCGGTTGCCAGGATATGTTTAATAGTACATATCTAGCTGTTTAATAATCCACTCAGGTAATTTGAGCGCTGTGCTTATGCAGGGATTAAAGGGGGCACCAGTAAGCACTGGTGTGTGTGGCAAAAATGCGTTTTCGGCATTAAGTGAGGACATCTGTGAAAATTCACCAGTATTATCAGGAGGCTAAAGGGAGATGATCACAATGAAAAAAAAAACGAGGACCGGCAAAATGTCCTCACTTCCTGAAAATATTCTCAGTCGAAAGGTTAAAAACTCGCACTGGTCCTCACAAGTATAGTGAGACAAACACACACACACACACACACTCTGCTACCACACCCAGTCTTCCGCATACTCAGTCATCGCCTTCTTTCTGGCTCGACTTTACTGAATCTCAAATTCATATCTTACTCACATTATTTCCTGGAGACCCCCCTGATCCACACCTAAAATTATAGTAAGTATACTATTTAATTATGTACCAACTCTTTGTTTTTATTGTCCATACTGAGCTCCAAGTCGGCTAATTTGTTGTGGGTTAGGCAAGCCGATTGTCATAGTGACACATAGTGTAGAGTGTTTAGTGGTTCATTTATATATGTTAAAGTTTTTTCGTATATATGTCTTTTCATCATCTTTTAATATGGTCCTTTAACTGTATTTACAGCACAGTTTTTATGGACTTATTTTAAGCTTGACTAACACAAAATAAATAAAATTGGAAAGCCCAAATGCTACCATTATTTTTGAAAATAAGGTGAACAGCACAACTACATACTGTAACACTTAGAAAATATTACAAAAAAGAGTGTTTCAATTTATAGTCCACTAAAAACTAAGTGTGCTACTGTTCACAAGACTTTGAACTGAGCTCACATGACTGTTCTTTGAAATCTGAACAATGTGAGTAACCTGAGTAAATTGGTAGCAGTATGTGTTGATAAAGGATTCTCAGTTATCTCTGACACACTTTTTAATGTAGATTTTTACAGGGTGTAAACTGTATATTAGTTCTTAGAGTGACCCAGTTTTTTGTCCTTTAATGGGACATTGAACCTATTGGCCAATTTACTGCCAGTAAAAATAAGAATAACAATAAAGAAAAAAAATCTTTAAAACATAGTACAGTACAATACTGTGCAAAAGTCAGAGCCAAACCATTATTTATTTACACTTTTTCAATCTTCTCTATTCCAGTTTTGGAAACTCTTGTCTTTTTCACGTGTTTTCCTTTGGATTTTCTCTTTCTTATGGAAGTGGATAATCTCTAATCCCCCCCAGACATTCATAATTTACACTCAGTGACCATTTTGAATGGAAATGAAATGAAGAGTGGTCTATGATTTTTGCACTTTGCTGTAAAGTGGAATCAAAGTAATTTGCCACATCAATGCATTATACTATGTGTATTATCCGCACTAGATCCATTTTTGCAGAACTTAAAGATAGTAAGATCTTAAAAATAGTATATTTATAATAACAGTATATTTATAGTAAGTACCTTAATTAAATGATGTATAAAAGATTAGCTTAGGAGCTTGAAAAGTTTCTCAGGTTAGAGGTTAAATGACTGTAAATTGTTGAGTGCAGACAACTGATAACCTGGAATATTTTTAGCCATATGTAGATGTTTTCTATAAATGTAACGTAGGTATCTATAAATTTAAAAATATTCTTTGGAACATGTCACTCAAATGCTGGGAATAGAAGTTTTGTATTTTACACTGTTATGTCTACTTAGCTTTTTGTAATGCACACACTTAACAGTAGTCTAATTACTGATGTAAAGCAAGCAGTAGTTTGCAGCATAATCCAATCTGCTTTTTAGGAGCACTTCCCACTCTAAACTAACTAGTGTGCTTTTTATAATGTACTTAAATATATCTGATGTATTTAATTTTATCTCCATAAGCCCAAAAATCTGTCCTTCTGAATTTCTTTCTAAAACTTGACAATTTTTGAAACTTTTCTACATTATTTAGTTGACAATATATCACTATAAATTTGCAAAATAAGTGCAATAAACTTGCAAAATATGTATTATTTTGGATTTATATTATATTGGATTTTTACATAAATATTTCTTCTACTATGTTTTTCTTTATTTCTTAGGGTGATACTCTCCAAATGAATTACAGAGGTATTTGTTTACAATCTCTAAAGATCTAGAATAAGAAATAACCCTTTGAATTTAGCACTTCAAATGTCTTCATGCTTTATTTCCTTACAGGGGATAAAAGAGCACTTGAAAATGACAACATTTCTACTCCACATGGGATGCCTAGAAAACAAAAAAGGTGCTCCAGCCCTGACAGGACAGGTGCTGGTAAGCTTTACATTTTGCTGCTGTTAAATGCTGAAACTATTCCAGAAAAGACAGTCAAAAAGGAATTCTTATAGTTTTCCTTAAAGCTTTCAGCTTATCATTGATTCAATCTATATTCCTTTGTAAAAGCCTACATTGTCTCAGGCCAGAAAACACTGTCCCTGTCCAAAAAAAAACAAGTATCTCCATTTTTTCTGCATAACCTGAGTTCAGCAGCTGTCCTTTTCATTATGTGAAAATGACATGATAATAGAAATACAAATGCTCCAGTATTGCTTCAAATAAAATTCACATTAACTTTCATTAAAAGCAAAGAACATTTTGCCCTCTTCTGTAAAGTTACCATTTTGGAGACGCATGTTTTTTCTTCGGGCAGAAATTATATGCATATGATGAATGGGTGTGTTCGTACTTCACAGTGAAAACGAGATGCAGATCTACAATGCATTGCAAGCTGAAATACAGACCCAAAAAACCCCCACAAAAATGCAAAAAACACAAAAACCCAAAAAAGCCCACAAAAATTACAAAAGATCTTCTCAGAAGATTAAAGGAGAAAAAACAACAGGAACAGTCTGAACAACACTGACCATACAAATAAACAGATTTACAATACATTCCAATAGCAAGCAGGTTTATACATGAAAGGACATACAATAAGAGAGCATTACTCTAAACTGCCATACACAGTTGGCAACCAGGTGAAATAGTTTTCAAGTACCTCTTGGTGGTGGTGTAAAGTACTTCACACTGAGCAAAATGGACCAACACTGCCCTCTAGTGACATGCCAATGACAATGGCAAAACATCTGCAATCTGCCAGATTAGGGTTGCCAAATTGATTTTTTTAGCCACAGAGATACAGATAATTTTGTTTTAACTGGCCCCAGACACTGCCAGAAATCAGCACAATTAAAATCATTTCATCACCGTTTCAATATTACAAAGGAACAGTAATGTCAGGTAACATACTGTTAATATGAAAATATTCAGTGGAATTTTGCTTAATTCATTTGAAGCAAGCAAAGTGTAACTTCAGCAAAGTTGCTACAGCACACAAGTCAGTGTGATTGAATGTCTGGAGGACTACCAGGAATAAACACTACTACATGTACAACATGTATCAGCACTAGGTATTTTGGTCTTTAACAGTGCTACAACAAGCAGCTCTACAAACACATAATCAAAGCGCTAACAGCCAAGCGTTCATCACAGCAGGCTAAAAAAAACAATAACTCACTACAACCACAGACTAAACCACTTCTTCTTCAGAGGCAGTGCCCTATCTCCTGACATTTGATTGTCTTCCATTTTGATTCATACTTACATTTTCACTCTTATACCAGTTAAAAAAATAACTTCACACCAATAACTGATGTAATACCTCTCATCTGTTATGTGAGTTCATTTTCAATGTTCATGCTTAACAGAAGAGAGAAGTCTGTCCCCCTCAAAGAAGCTTTTTCAATATGTCAGGAACAGTAACCTCAGTAATAGCACCATTAAAGGTGGTCAATATGTCAAAAATATCATATCAAGATACTTTTCAGACTTTTTACTTTTAGACATTTTTCACAAGGCACTTATCTTATATCTTATGCCTTATCTACCTTATCTATGTCAATAAAATACATACATACACACACACACACACAAACTAAACTCACAATTTTAACGTCACGTTCCAGAAACTACAGAAAATGTGTTTTTGTTTTACCGCCCCCATTTTTGACTTTTCTGCAAAACGGCAAAACAGCTGATTTTTGCAGATCACTATACGTATCAAGAGCAATTTAGTTATCAAGAAACACTCCAGTGTGATTAAATGCATATACGGTTTTCCAGTCCATTTAGCTAAGACCATCTCCAACAGAAAGGTTTCTAGAAGCATCTTTTGACAGAGATGGACTCCATGGTGGGAACCCAGCAATAGCCAAGAAAACTACTGAGTTAAAAAAACAGGTGGATATGTAGCAACTCTCTGGTGCTATGAATATTACCATTACACAATTATTCTGGACTGACACAATGTAGAAAAACTAGCATACTCTACACTCTTAAAAAAAAGCTTCTTCAAGGGTTTTTTAGTGAAAAAAGCACCATCTTTTTAAAGTGTGTATACTTGTTTCTTTTAGTCTACTTGCACTTGTCATCTTTTCCATTTCAAAATATGTATTTGTGTTTTTTTAGTAATCAGAAATGGCAAAATGATTATGGGACATGTGAAACATAAACTCAGCGAATACGAATTTCAAGACACCCCCACGAACAAGCTCATTGAATATGTCAGGTACAGTAACCTCAATGACAGTAAAATTGGAGTGGGCAATATGGCAAAGATAGTATATTACAATGCTGTAAGACACTGTCACAATATGTAATACGCATCACAATATTCTGACACACACAAAGAACTAGTATTGCCACATTTAAAAACTGCCAACAAAACTCTGGGTACAATGATTTTTTACTGTACATTTCGCATACTATACCACACTAAATCCAACTAAACAGGATATTATGCATTCTTTATCAAACATGGAGTTGGTCAGCATTCTTTAAGTACTGACAATATCCATGATACAGCCACAAAAGTGTATAATTTATCACAATAACAATAAAATACTGTCATATTGCCCACCTGTAAGTGTTTTATCACTACACTAAAGAAGGTACAGAATATTTGGGTAACACGTTATATTACTCATCACATAATGAATCATTAACACACACACACAAAATGCGTCAGGAGTCCTCTAAATATTCTCATGCATGTTTTATTGCAGAAGCTGTAAATTATTACTGTAATAACTAACTATGAATATTGATATTATTGAAGATGCTGATACAAGTTTCATGTTGGAAAGACTAAATGAGGCAAAGAGGAAGTGTTTCCAAATAGTAACTGTTTATTTTTATGCATTTTGTGCACAGGGAAATAATCACAAAATTGGACACCACTGTAAAAAGGAAAACTACTGTTGGAGTGTTTGGAAAGACAGGGACTGGGAAGAGCTCTCTGATAAACGCCATCCTGGGAGAAACAGATCTGTTACCATCAGGAACCCTGTGTGCCTGTACTTCAGTCATCATACAGGTTGGAGCCAACGTAAAAGACTTCTTCTACACCGCTGAGATTGAATTCATCTTAAAAGAGGTACACAGGTTATAAAAACGTTTCCTCACTGTACATGCCTGTCAACAGGTTTCCACTGGACCAAAAGTCAACACAATCTGGATTCATTTACTTAAGTTCTTTAAAATATGTTTTCTACATGATAACTGTTGAATACCATTATGTGGCTGTTTACAAAATATGTATTAAGCACATATTAATTAATAAACAGAATTTAATGTTCATTCTGTAAAATATACAGACCACATGCACCTCACCTTGAAGGTGGTCAAGACAAAGGCAGAAACCAGGCCAGACAGTTTTACTGTCTCCAACCCACGAGTCATGGCAGATCTCACAGTGTTAACATATTAGATGTACACGTTTCAAAGACACTGTTGAATGAACATTGTGTGTACGTAAAGGGAATCCAAGATATATCATTTTATTCAGAATAAATCTGAATCTGCATTTTTACTAGTCTTTTTGGGCCAGACATGATCTTGTCACAGGAACACACGTTTGAGACAAATTGTTAGACTCTCTTTTAGCCCATCCTCTTGTCTCCAGGGCTGGTTTTCACAAAGCAGTCCTTAGTTAAAGCACTGATCTCAGATTAGACTCCTAAGTGCTTATGACAGTCACAAAACTCATTCTTTATCAACCTTCTTACTCCTAAAGTTGTTTATGAACCCTGGAAACAATCACTTGTGGCCCCACAAGACTTCGACGTTTGCAGCTATAATCCCTAAAGCTCAGACCAAACATTCAACCAATGTACTCTGTAATTCTTCTTTGCAGTTCTGTCCATTTTTTGTTTTTTAAGAATTCCTTCACCACCTCCACCCCCCTTAGGAAAAGATGCCTCTGACTGTGTTACAAAAATTATTTTCTTCAGGAATGGGAAGATGAACTCAAGACACTTCTGAATGTTTTATCAGAAGATGGAGAGGAGAAGGACAACGCAATCTTCAGTACAGCAAATGAGAAGATTACAGCAATGTATGGAGAGGAAGGTGTTTTTATGACCATAGATGACCTCATGAAAGATGATAATTTCTCAGAAATTCCAGAGTTTCTCAAATCTCAAACCAAAAAGATAACATGTGAGAAAGTAAGTCAATGTGGAATTTTTGTCAGTCTGCAAGTAGTTAAATAGAGTAAAAGTCAATATGCTGCATTTATAAATAAGGCACCTCTTATGTGTTTATGTCTGTGCTTTGTGTATTTAACATCAGGCCTCAGATCTCTCTGACCAGATAGGGTGTTACATTCAGCATGATGACTCAAGTCCTGGAGGATGTTACTGGCCGGTAGTGAAGAGTGTGACCATCAAGGTTCCACACTGTAAAAATTTTCTGGAACACATTCTGTTAGTGGATCTTCCTGGAACTGGAGATTACAACAAGAGCAGAGATCAGATGTGGAAATCGGTAAATACTGCTATTTTACAATAAGGCCAAATGGTCAAGATTAAAATGTTAAATGTAGATTATAACCAGAGGCTAATAGCCCTTTGATACTGCAAAACTGGATATAATGAAGATCACCAAAAATCAAATTTGCACAACTTTTCACTTACCCCAAATGAATAAAATCAGCTAAAACATGTCAACTTTAGACAAATGTCTAAAGTTTGCTTTGGACACTTTACATAATCAGGTCATAACAAATGCAACTGATTTGCCTTCACTGACTCTTACCAGCCTAAACCATGAAAAACAGCCCCAGACCATTATTTCTTCCTCTAGAGTCCAACGGAAGTGTGCTGTATACCACTCCTAACAAGTTTCTGCATTGTGCATGGTGATCTTAAACTTTTGTACAGCCTCTAATCCAGGGAAACCCAATCCATGAAGCTCCCGATGAACAGCTCTTGTGCAGATGTCATTTTCAGTTCTCTGTAATATTTCTTGATGTTTTATAGAAACTGAGAGAGTGTTCTACAGCGTGGATCGTAAGTGAAATAAACCGTGCTGGGTCTGACAAGGAGGCCTGGGAACTTGTTTCTAACAGTGTGGGAGACATGGCACAAGGTGGAGAGTGCCGCAGTATCTGCTTCATATGTACCAAGACCGATGACATCAACCCACAGAACTACATGAGGTCAGTAACTTATAAAATAACTTAATAAATATGTAAATATTTATATGGCACTCCTAAATACGTAACTGCCAAAAGGTGCCATTCCTAGGAATGATACCATAGTGTCACTAATTCTGATAGGTAGGAGATATTTTTACAACATAGAGAGATGCTAATAAGCCACAAATCAACACAAGTATAATGCATTCATTTTGATACACAGCTACACAGTCTAAGCCTCGCAGCATGACTGACATGCTTTCTGAAGTCCCTTCAGTCATATTAACTTTACATTCATGGAAGTTGTTTCATTATGCCACCTTTCAAATGGATGATTCTTAAAAGAATCGTTTTTGTAATTGTGTGAGAGTGTGAAGAAACTTTTTAATTTTACTTAATTTTATCATTAAAGGAACCTCCACAAAGTGTAAAAGTTCTATACTAATTAAAGTTTTTTTTTTTCTCTAGAACCATACATCAAAGCCAAAAAAACATTTATGAAGACTGTACTGTTCTTTAAAAGCATCCTTCACACACGCACATCTAATTACAAAAATCCACTGCAAGGTTCTTTCAGGAAACAAAAACGGTTCTTTAAAGGCATCTCAAGAACCCATGCACTATATTAACATTAAATTGCAGCTTAAATGCACACAGCTCTGTTTTAAGTATATCTCCAACATTGGTGCAACTGAAATTTACATTTTTATTAATATTATAAACAAACATTTAACATTTAGATCCTCAAAGCTCAAGGATGAAGACTTTCAGATCAAACCAGAGGTAATAATAATATAGTTAAAATCATTTAGAAACATTTTTACGGAAGTCCTTTAAGTCCTTAAAAAACTGCATGTCTTTTTACAGGACTCCCAATATGCCAGCAAGAAAAAAACTGCATGCATATTGCACAGGAATGCTAAAGCCAAAGAAAAAGTGAAAAAGAATTTCCTTCAACAAGACACAATAAAGGTATTTAATTCAATTGCTTTACATAGCCCACATTTTCATAGAGGACCTATTTCCATGCAGTAGTACTGTAAAAGCACTTATGACTAAGGAGTAGTATAGGAATATGGTACTTTATATTGCTTATTTAAGCAAGTGAACAATAAATGGATAAATTAATTAAAGAACTCATATAATGGAAAACAAAATTTCCTCACCTTTTAAAATAAAGGAGTTTCATGTAGTATGTACAATTAAATTACACACTAAATTTTCAAAACATACCATTTACCACCAATAATAATAAAATACAGGCAAAGTAGGCAGTAAAATTAGAATGTTTTTCATTTCTTGTTTTGTCACGAAACCCTAATCATTTCAATATATCCCTCTATTCAACCTACAGCAGTGTAGCCCAACCAGTCACTCTGAACATATCAGAAGTCTTTCAGCCTGAACTACTACCCTTCGGGGGGGAGGAAAAAAGTATAATACAGTGTGTGTCCTTAGATTACTAAGACAAGATAGAAAAAAAGATAGATTTTTTTTACATGGTTCAGTCTAGGTGACTTGGCTTTATCTTTTAAGGAACATTGCAAGCTGTTTAAGAACTAATCACAATGATGGATATGGAAAGAGTCTACAAGGGGCAAATTTGAGGACACTACTATAGACCCTATTCTCATGCCTATATTCAAGTGATTAATTATTATTTTTGGAAATATATTCTCTCAGGATCAAGTACATAAAAATGAAGGATCGGCAACTCTTTGAGTGTAGCAGTTTGGTGATGACCCTGACCGTTATCACCGAAAAAACCATCACAGTGATAAATATGGAAACAGTCTGCCAGAAACTTATTGAAACCAGGCTAGTGTACTTATCATAGTAGACAACTGCATTTTGAACTTTTTTGGTTTCAATCATAAATTGAATGTTAAATTACATTACCTTTATCTATCAAATGTTATTCAATAAAAAAAAAAACTATATAAGCAATATGTTTAAATATATGCAACTTATCAGATGTACTGTTATGAATTTAGCAAAGAATTAATTACTCTTAATTACTAAATAATCTTAATTATGTAGTAGCTTGATCTCTGAACAGTTAAAAAGCAAGCATGGATTTCCATAATGAACACAAAATGCTATGAGTTTTGATCTATGCCTGACGCTCTTTCAGTGGTTTTCCTTTTTATATTCCTGCGCTAGACGCATTTCGACTGTGATGATGATTTCTTTTCTGTGTTCACGGTGAGTTCTGAAGAATTCACCAAAGAAGATCCAATACTGAAACCAGAGGAAACAGGTAAAGCATAAGCAGTTCTAAACTGACCTTATAAATTGACACTGATAAAATACTTGTAGTAATACCAGTAGGGCTGCATGACATTCTCTGATCTGACCATATCTAGAGATACCTAAGCTGAAGGACCTCTTAAGGACGTACAACAATAGTCACACAAATGACATGGCGAGTCAATACATCTCTGGAGCACTTGGAATCCTCTCCTTAATTCAAGGTTTCAAGGAGATCAATGCTGCAATGGTAATGATACCAACAGTCCATTTGCTACAGCCATAAAAGCAAATGCATATTTATATGAATAAACAGTCTCAGTGTAAGTCACATAAAAACAGGAGACGAATTAAAGGAAAAACCTGAATAAGTCAGTTGATAAACATAACGAGTGCAGATGCTTCCAGACAGATGTACTGCATGACACAATTAAGTGATTAAGAACAGAGAGCAACTGTTTCTCAGGTCAAGAATGTCAATAAAGGATGTGATCAGATTGCGCCAACAAAAACATTTTATCCACAACTACATAGAGGGATGTTATGGCACAAACCACTTTAGGTCACTGCAAAACATTACATCTAACATTCTAACTGATCATCTTTATCCTAAGATGAAACATTTCTATCCTGATAGGAGTGGTCTCTACCAGGATGACAATGCCCAGATCCACAGGGCATGAGGGGGTCACAGAGCATAAAAATCATATACTATGGTCACCAGATCTCAACTCAATTTAACACCTATGTGAGATTTTGTGCTGACACGCTAGAGCTCTCCAACGCCATCATCTAAACACCAGCTTTTCTCTCCAATACAGTTTCTGAGACTTGTAGAATCTATGCCAAGGTGCACTGAAGCTATTCTGGCAGCCTGTGAGGGCCCAAATCCCTTTTCAAGACACTTCATGCTGGTTTTTCCTTTAATCTGTCACTCATCTGGTATTTCCATTCTTCATGTTTTATAGAGCAATCAAGACAGATTTGGACAGTGATGTAATTTTTTGTTGCTTTGAATCTGAAATGCAACATGAAGATTTTTTTTTGTAAAAAAAAAAGTAATTTGAGGACTTCACACTCAAACATTTAAAAATGGTATGAGGTTCTTGAACTGTTATGACAGTTACCTAATCATATTTTTGATGGTGCTTACATTAATCAGCACAAAGGAAACAATGTCTTGGCATCCCATTTTCACCCATTTTAGTCTTAATATCCCATTTTAACAAAAAGAGCTGTACACTGAAAACCAAAATGGATACCCTCAAACTGTTGTAATACCCTTTGTATTTTAGATAGCAGAGAGGTCCAGACTACACCATGACTTGGAGATAAATCTTCACAATGCACTTGGACACTTGCACGAATGCTGTGGCCAAATCTGCAGCTCTCTGGAAGAACTTCTGTCAAAAGGAGCAAAAGAATCTGAAGAAAAATGTGTTGAAACTGCAAATGAAGTAATTGCACCGGTGAGTGGTTTTCTTTATTAAATGTACACTTTATAACAGTTTTCAAATAATTATGATACTATAAAACCTTTCATTACTCAGAAGAAGGACGGTCGAGGATTTCACAGAACACTAACAGCGCTGTGCAAGAATCATGGATTCTACAGGTCTAAGACAGGAGCAACCGATCTGAATTCACACTTGGCTACACATATGTTACAGTACATTAATGAAGCATTCACTCACTTCTTCCCGTAAGTACTCAATTCAGTCAAATCTGAATTTGTGTAGTGCTTTTTAACTGAAGTTGCAAAATGGTGAGGTGCTGTTTTGCCAATGTGCAGGGCTTTACCATTTTTGATCACTCTAAAAATCATGATACATTTTTTTACATAAGTGGCATACAATCGTAAAATGAGCAAAAATGAGTCACTGAACGCTGACATTTCACTGGCTTCCTCTTGAAACTTGAATTGGGGTGTGTTTCGTGTAACTGATGTGTAAATTAGGCAGTGGTACCTGGTGTTTGATTTCATACACTGAAGCTGATTCATCACTTGCGCTCAAATGACTACAAAACTTTCATGAATCAATCACAGAGTAATTTGTACAACTTAAAGGCAGGCAAATCTGCACTCTTTTTATGCAACTCTGTGAGTAAGGGTCATTATATCTAAAAGTAGCCATTACAAATGAAATCAAGTCAATATAAATAAATATGTTTTTACTTGCTGTTTAAAATGGTTAATGGTAGGAGCCTAATGAATATCTATACATAAGGTGTTCCAGAGCTTTGGTGCATAGTGACAAAAAGCTTTCTCACCAAAGTTTTTGCACTTCTTCTTTTAACTTAATTTTACAGGCCAGTGCTTAATCTTAAAAGACAATTTAAAAAATCAGTGACTGATTAAAATCAGTTCTAAAAGAAATGGGCAGCCAGTGCAATGAAGCTAAAACAAGTGTGATATGTTCTCTCCTACATGTTGTACTCTAGCTGCAGCATTCTGAACAAGTTGCAGTTGGTCTATTGTGGTTTTGGTAATGCGATAAACAGTGCATTGCAGTAATCTAGGTGTGAAAAGACAAAAGCATGAGTCAATTTCTCAGCATCATGCAGTGTGAACAAAGGACTGACTTGTGCTAAACTTCACTGAATATTAGTTAAAAACTTCATCTTTGGATGGAGATACGTCAAAGACCCAATGATTTTGAGTAGGATTTAAAAGTTGGTCAATGGTAGAGAATAACACTATGGGATTGTTCACATTTTCATTTGTAATTTAATCCACTCAAACAGCTTTGTTAAAAATATGAGTGTTGTGTTTTTGAAAGTCATGCTGCACTGTTTTCCTCCAACTTCTTTCAGCTTTTTGGCAGTTTCTTTTGAACTGCTCGTTTCCATTGCACTATGATAGATTTAGACATCTTTAACTTCTCTGGTGGAAACAAGTCAAGAGTTGCCCTTAGTTTGAAGTGAAAACTACTAACTATTTCATGTATTTGTAAGGGCTCCCCAATAACTAAAACATTATCCAACTGTGAAGCTGTTGATGCCGGGGAAGATTTATACTGAGTGTTGGTGGTGAGTTTTGGCTGTGATGGTGAAAGAGACCTCAAGCTCTTTATTTGGTGCTGGCATTCCCATGCCCCATCAGCCATGGGGACAAATAAAATGATTCCTGGCTGCAGCTGTACCCATAGCCATGCCCCCGAATTTAGTGGTCCCTTACATGGTGTTGAGGTCACCAAGGCACCGGTGTTTCTGTCGCCTGTCGTGGACTACGTTTCATGTATCCACCCCCATGTCCAACCTCCATGAAGCTGGCACCCCATGTGGTCAGAAATGGACTAAAAATGTTATTCATTTGTGCTGTGTTTGTGCTGGTTTAAGAAATTAAACATTACATTTTATTGCCTGTGACATCACTCAGCCCCCCATCAACGTCCAAATCACACCAAAAGGGTCTCATTTGTTTGTGCTACGTTTGTGCTGGTTTGTGCCATTAAAAGAAATGTTTGTGCTCTTTTAATTATCAAGTTATAGGCTAAAAATATTTTTTTTAATAAGTGATGTCACGCAGCCCCCCATCAACATCCAAATCACATGAAAAGGGTCTCATTCGTTTGTGCTACGTTTGTGCCGTTAAAAGAAATGTTTGTGCTCTTTTAATTCTTAAGTTGTTGTATAAGGTTTTGTCACTAGTGATGACAACATCCAACATTTATGGCTTTATAACTGGAGAATTACAACAGCTGCAATGTTTATTTTAATAGCACAAACAAGCACAAAGGTAGCACAAATGAATGAGACCCTTTTCGTGTGATTTGGATGTTGATGGGGGGCTGCGTGACCTCACTTATTAAAAAAAATATTTTTAGCCTATACCTTGATAACTAAAAGAGCACAAACTAGAGCTGGGCTATATGGCCAAAAATGTTATTACGATAAACAAAATTCATATCGTTCGATATCGATACATACCGCGATAAATGTCAAGTCATTATTTCTTTCAAGTTTGAAGGCTGATTTTTGCTCCTGGGTGGTTAATTGCTGTTTTAAACTACCCTTTATGGTCGGAACACGACAAACACTCGCCAAACAGTGGAACATTTCACAAATCTGTCATGGGACTGTTGACTTCTGCTGTCAGGCGTTGGTTTTTTGAAGCAAACAGGAGTGGAGACTTGAGGAAAATGAAGTTTATTGAACGCGCGTCTTCCTAACCAAACAAGTCTAATGAAGCTTACACAGTGATGAAACTTATAGTCACAAAATGTAAACCACACCCTCAGTTGTCTCTTTGTCTCAACGAACCCCCGGAACGGACAACTGCCTGTACCTTTGTAATTAAAATAGAGGTGTTGAGGCCCACCCTAGGAACAAGGATGGGTCCAAGATATCACCATCAGCAAATGGCATTGCTAGATTGGGGGGCTATAGATGTGAGATAGGCTAACCATTGGGGGTCGTTAACTGACAAAGGACTGCTCTCCACAGCCCCCACACATCACCCAAGAGAAACATACAAAATGCAAACAAGATTAATACAAAAAGGCAAGGGAAAAAACAGGGAAAAGGTTTAAGAGAAGTTACAAAGTTAATAAGGAACAAATAAAGTAAAATGAAATAAAATAATATTTAACAGGACAGTGGGAGAAAGTGTCTGGTGAGCTGTTTTTACCAGCTGGAAAAGCATGGCTATTTTGTAATAGTCATAATTTAAGAAAGAAAACAGATTATTTTTAGCTGGTGACGAGCGCTCGGCTACCCCATTACAAATGACATCACAGTATTCAGACACCAGCTAGCGACGACTGGATTTCTCTATGCTATCGTAGTAGATTAAGTGGTGAACCACGATATATCAACACCAGACAGACAAAGTCCTCTTTTTAGGTACATTTAAACTGAAAGCGGTGCTTTTATGTCGTGTTTGATCTACAGTAACATCAATTCTCCGTGTTGTGGAGTGACGGAGCGTTGATGCAAGTTAGCCAGCTGCTAAAAACAGCTAGCCTGGAAAGCTAGCGCTCTCCCGCTCTCCAATGCCTCACAGCTTCCTCAGTTTACTTTCGTTTAAATCAGGGCTGTAATTTACATGAACCTACTTCTGTCTTTCACTTTCGTTGCTTGGGAATGCACTAATACTTAAATATGACTGTCCGAGCGCTGTAACAGTGCTTTAGTTGTGAGGATTGTGATTGTGATTTAACGCTGCTAAAGCTTGTTAGGATGTATGGAAAGAGATGAGTTTGCTGTAGGACAGTATAGTTACACCACTGACCTCGTCACTCACACTCGGTCACAGGAGAACAGATCGCCGGTCGCTCCACTCAAACGGGATGTATAACTCCGCATTTCAGCCGTTGCTAAAGACTCATCTTACTCGTGGCTCCCTCCCTCTCTAACCATGTAGAAAAACCCGGAAGTGTGCCCTCTCCTGGCGTCAGCAGAGTAGTGTCGCTTTCCTTGCAGTAGAAAACGTCACCAAGGCTTTCGCTAGAACGTGGAAGTGTGAGAATGGTGTGTTATATCGAACATTTATTGAACATGTCATATCGCTCTATCGAGGAAAAGTTGTATCGCAATAATTATCGTTATCGTTTTATCGCCCAGCCCTCGCACAAACATTTCTTTTAATGGCACAAACCAGCACAAACGAATGAGACCCTTTTGGTGCAATTTGGACGTTGATGGGGGCTGCATGACG